>NW_019398112.1:0-25826 GCF_000591075.1 Eurytemora carolleeae
AGTGCATTTTTAAATCACATTAATATGTCATGAAATATTCACATTACACACCTGGAGCAAATTTTATTAGCAAACTTTACATGTTTATTATTTTATGATTCATTTAATATTTATAATATAAATAATATAACCGTGACTGATTTTGTGTTTTTTCAGTTTCACGGCATAGAGCGCTTGTTCCTGTATCTATAGACTAAATAAATAAGATTAAGCTAGACTCTAGTGTATAAACGAGGTGCACTGGTGAAAGATGTATGCCCATCTTAATGTTAATAGTTTGAATACCTGTGGATCTAAGGTATTGGTATTCTTGGTTCTATCCTAGACCTTGAAAATGGCACAACAAGATACATTTATTATTATTATTATTACAAATAAATTGAATTATGCTTTTATTTGGATATTTTTCCTTTTATTATTGTCGATTTTCATGCGTTAAAAAACAAATTTATGATATTAAAATATTTAGGGTTCCAGTTTATATGCGATTTCCAGTTTCTTACAGCTCAATTTTTAAAGCTCTTACGGAATGTGAACCCATTTAAAAATGTCATGCCTACCCAGCTAGCCAAATTGCGTAGATAGCGTGGTCGCATATTATTTTGGCTCTAATTGCGCAATTAAAACGCAAATTTGCGTATGACTAGATTATATTACGTAAATTTTACGTCTACTAAAACCAATAAATTTACGTAGCTAAGTGTGCGATTTTACGTCTTTCATGACGTAAAAAGAGCCAAAATGTCGACGTAAAATTTACGTAAAAATGCCAAAAGTGACGTTTAAATTGCGAGCTTTTTGCGCAATTTGGCTAGCTGGGTAGTAGCCTCTACAGGATAGATTTGTTTCGGAAAAGTAATTTTTAAATATTTTATTGTTTTTAATATCTTCACGAAAGGTTCTAAAAGTGAGCCGGAATAAATTGGAAACTTTAATTACAGCTGGATTTTAGTTTGATTTAAGTGGCAACAAACTTGAATCTTGATGCAACAAAATTTGAGAGAGTAGGTGGCGCCACCTGTAACAACCTCTGTTGACTGGTCAAGATTCAAAGCTGAATGATCATATAACAAATGATTACATAGTTGCGCAGTGAGTTGAAGGGACATTTAACAAATTTTGATGAATGGTAATTTTAAAACTGCGCAGTGTTGCTGGTTGCGGCGGCATGAAACAAACTTTGTGAGATGATGCGTATATGGAGGACACGGCCCACGCTGCCAAGCGAGTGGACTAACACCGGTTGATAGATCATGTAACAAACGTTGAATTAAGGCAACTGAAAACACATATAACAAAATTTGACGAATGATTCTACTAAGGTGTATTTGAGTCCAGTGCTCCAACAAATTTTGTTAGATGAAAATTTTAGATTTCTTAGAGTGCAGTAAATATTATACAGTTTCAAAATAACATCAGGACTGTCAAAATAAAATTCTTGGTTAAGTGAATGAATTTTTGAAATGAAAATAGCTCGTTTTTTATTGCAATCTATGGTCATTGAATTATCACTTTGCAGAACATTTCCTTAAATGATTTAAGTCGTTAACAAATGGAAAAGGTAATTCATTCAATAAAATTGGGGTTATTTCATTATAATTAATCCTTTCTTTAGAAAAAATAAGGCATTTAGTTTTACATTTTTCAATTCGAATATTTGTACTAAATTTCAGCTTAGTAGCTTTGGCAAAATTTTCACCAATTCCTGAAGACCTGTTCTGCTAGGAGAAAGCAGGATATTATAATCTGCATATACCCAGATGCCCATATAGACACCCTGGATTTGGTGTATGGATTCAGACTTCAAAACTATTTTTTTTCAAGATTTTTTGTGATTTTTTTCTAAAACTTTGGCAGTATGTTTATTCTTTGAAGCGAGGGCAGTATTTTTTTATTTGACTAAAATGAAACAAATTAGGATAAGACATATTTTAAAAATATTATTTGTTCATTTTAGTGCCTAGGATCAGTTACATTTTGATCTCAACATATTTAGAACCACAAATTTGGCTCAAATGTGGCTTAACAATGCATAATGTTCAAGTGTACAGGTTTTTTTTTCCATGGTACATAGGTATTCAGGTGAGTTTAGTTCTTTTTATTTGCAGAGATTTATATGATTTAATCTTTGAATTTATTAAAATGGAGCAAACTAAGCTATAAACATTATTTGCTTCAGCTGTTAAATTGGGATTAATTGTTTCTTCTTTATATTTTTTGTTACTTGTGTATGATATTTACTGTTGCACGGAGGAAACTAGGCATGAATGTTTAAGTTTATAAACGTGACATGAAGAAAAAATCATTACATTTTTACATCTTTACTAGTGCATGAAATTTCCTATTGCATGAAGAACACTTTTGAAGACATAAGTTTATAAACAAAAAAATTAAATTTCTATTTTCTCTTTACTAACTTGTGCATGAATTATAAAAATGTAGAAAAAAGTTAATGAACAATTTTAATGTTATGCTTCTTTCTTAAAGAATACTTACTTGCCAATTTGTTTTTGAAAATTGTGATTAGCTTTTTATAAGTCAGTATAATTTGCAATGTGCACCTGAATACTAGATCGTTTGGAGGTTGATGAACAAGCAGCTTCTAAATAAGTTTTATGGATGATATTTATCCTGAGCTGGAAACTCTTGCATTGTGGATGTCAAGATCAATGCTTCTATTCAATATTTTTTAATCTGCAGATTAATTTGAACAAAAATGTCCACAGTGGATATCAAAATAAACGATTAGGAGTAAGGGTATCCAACACAATAGTTCCCAGCTATGAACTAACAACTACTGTAAATGCCAAAAAGTAACTAAGGATATATCATTTAACGTAAATATGTATTTAGATCTGAGAAGCAGTGCTGTCGGTACAGCTTTTGTGCAGGCTATGATTATTTTTAGATGTAACAAACACTTTATTATTAAACGAAGGGGTTCTTTAATATTTTCCGGAATTTTTATTTAGATTGTAATTAAAAATTTAAGAAGTTTGTAAAATTCAAAAACTTCCCAACATATCAACAGAAAACTCTGAAAAAATCATTTACGGATAAATACCAAATATAAATAAAAAGTTGGATTACAATCCATCAGTTTACAAGCTCATCCAGTAGTATTTAAAATAAGTTTTAGGCAGTATCTTGCGGATTTATGAGATTTAAACTTTTAGATTATGAGTACTTAAATTCTTGTTTTTACAAGCTTAATCTGATACAACAGGTTTCCCCTTTTTTTTGTCCAGTTGTATTATTTTTAAATTAAACTTTAAAACTCAAAAAAACATTGAGTCTGAATGTTCATTGTTGATAATGTTTGTCTTATTTAGATAACCAGCTAGTACTTTAAGAATGTAGAAACTGATTTGGATTGGTTTTTAGTATTTTCAAGGTAAACATTTAGAATTCGTTTTAGCATGTGATCTCTTGAAGCTGCTCAAACAACCTGTTCCAGCATATTTGTATTTTTTTTTCTGCTCTATTCAGTCCAGTTTGAAGCTGTGGTTTGGAGAACTAATTTTACTATGCATTGATTGATTGATAGTTGTTGTCATCCTCTGAGTATTCCTGTATATCATTTAACGCAAATATGTATTTAGATTTGAGAAGCAGTGCTGTCAGTACAGCTAATGTGCAGGGTATGTACATTTTTAGATGTAACAAACACTTTATTATTAAATGATAGGGTTCTTAAACATTTTCCGGAATTTTATTTAGATTGATCAATGAAGGTTTCAGTTCAAATTAAAGATTTGTAATTAAAAATTTAAGAAGTTTGATAAATTCAAAAACTTCCCAACATATCAATGGAAAACTTTGAATAATCATTTACGCACAAATACCAAATATAAATAAATAGTTGGATTACAATACATCAGTTTACAAGCTCATCCAGTAGTATTTAAAATAAGTTTTAGGCAGTATCTTGCGGAGTTAAGAGATTTGAACTTTTAGATTATGAGTACTTAAATTCTTATAATTAAATGCTTATGCTGATACAACAGGTTTCCCCTTATTTTGTCCAGTTGTATTTTTTTGTAAATTAAACTTTAAAACTCAAAAATAAACATAGAGTCTGAATGTTCAATGTTATATTGTTTGTCTTATTTAGATAACCAGCTAGTAGTTTAAGAATTTAGAAACTGATTTAGATTTTTAGTATTTTCAAGGTAAACATTTTGCATTCGTTTTAGCATGTTATCTTTTGAGGCTACTCACACAACCTGTTCCAGCATATTTTGTAATTGTTGTCTGCTCTATTCTGTCCAGTTTGAAGCTGTGGTTTGGAGATTTGCATTTATTGATTGAATAAAACTTGTTGTCATCCTCTGAGTATTCCTGTATTTATGCAGAGGTTTATTTCTTTTATTAAAGTGTCTGGCTATACATGGTATCTGAGAAGAGAATACAGTTTTGTAGAAACAATTTTAGAATTCATTTGAGACTTATGAAAGTCTTTGTGGCACATATTTGTTCAGCAAGCTTGCGATAAATGGATGCAAAAAATGTGACTCGCATTAAAGTTTAAAATTAAAACAAATACTTCTTACAGATTTTTTACCATTTCTTTTGGCATGGTTTTCAACCTTCCCTAGCACCCAAGCTATATAAGTTTATAAGTTTATTTTTCTGAATGGTTTATATGCAATTTCCTTGATGATAATGAGATTTTGTATTGTTGATTTTAAAGCTGGAAAAATTTTAATCTTGGTTTCTCGTTTCTAATGATTGATTTAGTTTGAAAACCAGTTGGAGTTAATATTCACCTCCACCCAATAGTTGTACCTAGGTAAATATTCTGCTTTTGTATTTGCATGATAACTGTCATTGCCCAAGAATATCAGTAACAATTTGATGGTGGTGGGTATTGGTGCAGGCTTTTGATATCTTACTTTTTCTCTATGCCAAAAAAATCTAAAAAGTATTATATTCCTGTACTAAAGCTATTCTTAAACCTTTCATGCAATCCTCATCAAGTTCAACAGGTTTTAAACATCAGGAATTATTTACTAATCCGATCAGGTAAAACTTTAAATTACAAAATTCCATTCAAAATATTTAAACTAAAATAATGATACTATTGTAACAATGGGTGATTTTGTTGATCTTTTACGATCAGCGATTCAAGGATCTTTTAAGATCGCTGAGATCATAGCTAGCTAGGGGTATCACCCCCCCCTTTATACCCTTCGGTTGGACTTTTGAATCCTATTTTGAATCCTAACGGATTTATTTGAGTTTGCATGTGAATTCTATAAATAACCCAAGCCAAGCTGAAAGTTCCGTTATTCCAGAGGCATGGGGGCTGGGGGGCTCCCGGGGAACTAGGGTTAAATGAGAGCCCAGGGTGGAGCAAAATCAGGGGAAAAGAGTTAGTTGATCATCAGCTCCCTTCACTAGAGGTTCCCTTGAAGATTCCCCATCACTCTGAAATAACTTCAATTCATAATATTTGATTCAAATAGTATCATCCTTTTTATTTTTTGTATCTTTGTAAATAATAAACTGTAAGAAAAACTGACTCGTTGAATATTAATAATACGAGTGATTGCCTTGATTAATTTTCCTTCACATGTAATACTATTTTTTATCCTTATCTTTCTAGTTTATTCCTCTACTTTTTAATATTTTTTAGATCCACTTCCCTTCCATGTTTATTTTAGATTTGTGTTTTAAACAAGTTAAATTTAATTTCATTTTAGTATTTTATAACATAATCTGTTCTAAGTCTAATGTAATTCTTTGTCATAGAGTGGTATGCTGATTCAAACTGGCTTATAGTTTTTAATTCTGAATTTGGCAAAATAATTAATTCAAGGGGTAATAGATACATTTTGATGGGCTAAAAGTTTTAAAAAATTATTCCATTTAGATTATTACTCCTCTACGCACCTTTCTCATTATAATAGTACTTAAACCTTGGTTGAATATTTTTAATCAGACATATATTAAAAATTATATTATTCCTAAAAATGTTTTTAATTTATGTTATGTCATGCATGATTCCAATACCTGTCTTTTTTCCATGTTAATGGGATTGTAGGTGTAATTCTAAGGGACCCTCTATTCAAAGATGGCATTTGTAATGGTGCCCTTGAAACCGTTGTCTTTTTTTTCTGATTACTGATATATCTTTTTTCTTTTGTAGAATTGTGCAATTGAAATTAATCAATTTTCAAAATGTTAAACATGGATTCATACTTGATAAGACAAAGCCTTTTAGGATTTTATTGGGAATCTGGCATTGACATTTTTTCATAGAGGGTCACTTGAAATTGCACTTACAGTCCTTTAGAATATTATTTCTCAAGCTAAAATTGGTAAATTTAGACTTTCTGAATTTATATCTAATTTTGAAATATTTTTAGAGTTAGAGATGTCCTGTCGCCAGTGTTCCTATCTGACTTGTGGAACAGGTTGGGAAATTCATCTGCTTCATGGCTCACCCCTGAGACAGGGGCTAAACTAAGATTTGTAAAAAATGCATTCACATATTTGATCTAAATTTATCTTGTGTACCTCATCTTGAATTTTAATTCTCACAAATACTCAATCTTATATCTCTGAGTGTCTGGCTTTTCCTAAAATTTGGAACTCTTGTTAATAAAGCCTTAATAACTGATAGATTTTTTAAGCCAGAATGTATATTTAGGCATTCAATTAAAAAACCCAACAGTTGAAAAGGGAAGTAAAGCAGTATATGTAACGCAAGATGTTGTTGGAGATGGTAATTGGGGTTTTAGGTAAACTCAATACATATTTTATGTTCTAAAACTCATTTTCAGGGATCAAGCATCACAAATTTAGCTTACAAAGTTGTTTAACTGGTAAAGGGGTTTTTGACTAGGAAAAGTACCATACAATACGGTGGTAGGCAATTTTAGCAATATAATGAAGACGACTTTCAATATTCATTTTGATTTATATCAAGCTTTCAACAGCATGGATACACAGAGCTATGGAAAGAAGCAGAAGCTATTACTTTGAAAAATAACTCTTTATTTACACTTGTAATTAGAAAAAAAACTTAAGAATAAAAACTTAGATAAAAAATTGTCACAATATACCGCTTTGATCGCCTGGCACTCTAGTAACTTTTAATATTGACATAACTGACTGATTGATTGATTGATTGATTGATTGATTGATTGATTGATTGGTTAGTCTTTTCAACATGGGTGGAGGTGTGTTTGTCATCATTTCCGGGGTGTACATTTTTCTGAATTACTCCCCCCCCCCCGGGGTGATTATTTGTGATGATAAGGAAAAAATGATCAACAATTAAACATAAATTTGCAAGTTCTTTTATTTTTTTTATTCTTTTCAAAACAGCAGGAACAAATTTCAAGAAAATATACATCTCTGCATTTTTCCCCATCAATTTGAACAAGAGGATCCTGTTTTTAGGGGTTTTGACCATCAACTGTGTTAGGTTTAGCTTGGGATGTTCTACAGTTGGTGAGATTATTTTTGACCAAAATCCTAACTAGAGTGCGCTCTGAAGCTGCTATTTATACCACAGTTATATTACAATGGTTTAAATTATACTGTTCTATATGAGCAAATCAGTATAAATTGGTTCACACACACTAATGATATTACACGAGTCAAAATTAAGAAATGAAAAGCAAACAAGATATTAAGGGATTGATGATTCCTGAACACAAAACTTCTGAACAGTCACGATCATTATCCTACTCCTCCTCATTCCAACTCTCTTCACTCCTCTGGTTGACCAGGTTGTATCTGCTGGAGATTGCTGATTGCTGGGATTTCCAGGTCAATGTTGGGTCTTTATTTCCAACTCTCATCGGGCCTCATTCGTTCAGGGTTCTATTTATAACTATTTACTAGGATAAACAACACTAAAATAAAACCGAGGTTAATATTCCCGGTTGACTAAATCATCATTATTCTCTATCTCTACACTACTGAACAATTGTAGTCGTCCTTTAAATAGCTGTAAGCCTACAGCTGACTGGAAATGAAGGAGGAGAAGATTTAAGGAAGAAAGTCATTGAATACGCTGAACAGCAAGGTAATCTCTCAGTTGATAGATGGGTTTTCAGAGTCTTTCCTTATCTTATTTTATGAATCATGAACCAAATACAAGATATTTGTTTCCACCATGATTTTTCTAATTGTAAATTCTAATTACAGAGATTGAATGCTTTGGTCTCAGCCCACAAAGCTTCACTCATTCATCTCATGATTGCAATGACCATACATTTTGTTTAAATAGGTAAGCAATGGGTGTTTACTCATAAATTCGACTGGGTGGGTTCTTAAGTAATCTGACTTGATATCCTGCTCCTATGCAATTTTTGAGTCTACTTTCTAAACTAGAACAGGCTCTTATGAATATTTACTGGGATATTTCAAAATGTATTACTTGTTACGAGTTGTTTACAGGGGTCAATATAATTACAAACCCAATCCCAATGGGACATGCGACTTAGACCTTAAAAAAATAAAATTTAATTTCATTTAGATATTTCAACGTCGCGCACCGCTAATATTTTTAAAAAATCCGTTACATTTTTTTCTTAAAACATTAAATTAATTTAAAAATATTATAAAATCTAAACTATATATAAAGTGGCGAAACACAATCGATGACTATAGGTTGTAATATCTGAATGATTTGTTTGAGATTAAATTGATTTTTTTCGGTCTAAGTTGTATGTTGCAATGTTCTTTAACGATTTTCTCCTAATAGACCCAACAGATAGCAGTAAGATTATTAGCGATCAAAAGCACTTTTTTATCGCATTGAGCCCCCTTTCATTTTTCGCGATCACTCCCTCTAACGAAAAACATTATGCATTAAAACATTGACAATGTTGTAATTCCAACAAGTTATGATTATAATTTGATTTAAACTTAAAACCAAAGTCTGATCCTAGGTGTATTGAGACGAGAACCAAAAATATTTACCATGAAAAATAAAATTATTAATAAAATCTGTTATTAATGAGTTTCTTAATGAAAATTGATAATTTAAAGTGGGTTCCCTATATTGCAAAGGTTTGGGGATAATTATATTTGAATCTAAGAACTCAGTTACTCTCTACCTGTGATATCAGATACTTTCCAGGAAAGGTTTAGTCTCAGGTTGTTCTTGGTGATCAGTTATCCTTATATCCCAGAGTCAAAATCTTCACACCTAGCAAAGTATAAGTATTTTAAGGTCAGAGATCCAAAAGAAAAAGTTTATTTTACTACAGTAAAGACTAGAGTAAAGACATGTATGGAAGAATGTACCTGGAGCAGTCTGAAACCTACAGAGTAAAGACATGTCTGGAAGAATGTACCCGTAGCAGTCTTGAACCTATTTACAGAGTAAAGACATGTGTGTGGAGGAATGTACCCGGAGATTATAAACAGTTGTAAATGCCACTCTTTAAAAAGTCACTTGTAATTACAGCGACAGTCCCTTTATTTATCAATCCAAAGCTTGGATTAGAAACAGATCTAACCTGAGACAGTATAGATGTATAAAGAGAAGCGAAATTTAAGTTTTGATCCTTTCTTTCACTTCACACTTTATCCTGAACATTTAATTATTAGTATAAAAATGCCGAAGTTAAAAAATAACTGAGTTTCCCTTTGTAATGTTTTGTAAGAACGTTTTAAAATCTGTGAAAAAAAGCATTATCCTACTAATTATTAACTATTATTCTGTTATTTTTATTTTTAATGGGGGGGGGGGTGGCGGGTGTTCTTTTTTGTAAATAGATAGAAGAAGCAACTATGATTTACACAAAAATAATATACAGTAAAACAGGGATAAATTACAACAATCACATGATTTTTAATGAACAGGGAATGTGGAAATCTTGCTACAGAAACAATGAAATAAATTGCAAGAATTGAACAAGTTTCAATAGAGAGTAGCGACATTCTTCCACAATATTAATAAGATAAAGGTTTAATTGTACCTTTGTGAAAATTGGCCAAGCCCCTTTTCAATAGAGGGTAACTTAAAACTAAGGGTAAATTTTTTAAATTTTGCTTTGCACTGTGAAACTTTTTAAAATGTTTGCGCTAGTTAAATTTTTTTTGAATGGTGAATAAGTTGAAATAAAATAATTTCTAGGGTTTAAAGGATTAAAAAGTAATGCCTTTTATTATGTAATTTATGTAGGTGGAGTTTATTCTTGAATTTAAGAAGAACCTGGAGAAAGATTAAACCAGAACCCAGAGAAAGATGAAACCAGGACCCGGAGAAATGTGAGAACAGGTCCCACAGAAAGATGAAACTAGGACCTGGACAAAGATGAAACTAGGACCCGGAGAAAGTTTAAACCAGAACCCGGAGGAAGATAAAACAAGGACCAGGAGAAAGAGGTACCCAGAACCAGGAGAAAGATTAAACAGGAACCCTGAGAAAGAACACACATGAACCCGGAGAAAAATGAAACAATGACCCGGAGAAAGATTACACCAGAAAGATAAAACCAGAACCCAGAGAAAAATTAAACCAAAAATGGAAAAAGATGACACCAGGACCCCGAAAAACATGGAGAAAGATATAACAAGAATCCGGAAAAAGATTAAACCAAAAGCCGGTGAAAGATGACACAAGAATCCGGAGAAAGTTTAAATCAGAACCATTAGAAATATGACACAAGAACCTGGAAAGTTTTGGAAAAAAGCGGAAACGGATCAAAAAAATGAGGAAACGGACCTAAAATTTGAGGAAACCAATCAACAAAATGAGATTTTTAAAGTTTTTGAAAAAAGCAGAAACGGATCAAAAATATGAGGGAACGGATAAAAAATTTGAGATTTTTAAAGTTTTTGAAAAAATGGGAAACGGATCTAAATAAAGCGGAAACTGATCAAAAATTTGAGGGAACCAATCAACAAATTAAGATTTTTAAAGTTTTTGAAAAAAGCGGAAACAGATCAAAAAAAGCGCAAACGGATCAAAATTTTGAGGAAACCGATCAAAAATATGGGGAAACAGATCAATTTTAAAGTTTTAGAAAAAAGCGGAAACGGATCAAAAATATGAGGAAACGGATCAAAAATTTGAGGAAACCGATCAACAANTTGAGATTTTTAAAGTTTTTGAAAAAAGCGGAAACGGATCAAAAAAAAGCGGAAACGGATCAAAAATTTGAGGAAACCGATCAAAAATATGGGGAAACAGATCAATTTTAAAGTTTTAGAAAAAAGCGGAAATGAATCAAAAATATGAGGAAACGGACCTAAAATTTGAGGAAACCGATCAACAAAACGAGATTTTTTAAGTTTTTGAAAAAGCGGAAATGGATCAAAAATATGAGGAAACGGATCAAAAATTTGAGGAAACCGATCCAAAATATGAGGAAACAGATCAATTTTAAAGTTTTAGAAAAAAGAGGAAACGGATCAAAAAAATGAGGAAACGGACCAAAAATATTGGGAATCCCCTCAAAAATATTGGGAAATCCCTCTAAAATATTTGAATAAAATAAAGGGGAAACGGATATACAATTCTGGGAAATCGATCAAGAAAAGAGGAAACTCCTCAAAATTTGAATTTAGAGGGTTTCCGAAAAATTTGAAGAAATCACGGAAATGCCTCAAAAAAAACGGTTTTTGAGGGGTTTCCGCATATTTTTGATCCGTTTCCGTGTTGAGGCGTTTCCATGTCACCAAATGATCTTATCAACATCCGCCCCACCAACGATCTTAACCAACTGAGGAGACAAATAGTCAAAAGGAAACTGGATTGGAAAAACCCTCCGGGATCATATATTTTGCATTTCCCAAAGATTTCATTGACACTGAGTGGGATTATTGGGTCCCTAAAAGGATGTTGGACAAAATTTTAAAGTCAGATCCACCCTCTTTATTGAGCCCTCCCAACAGAACTCTTTCAATGTCAACGTTCCCCC
Source organism: Eurytemora carolleeae (assembly GCF_000591075.1). Classification (NCBI taxonomy): domain Eukaryota; kingdom Metazoa; phylum Arthropoda; class Copepoda; order Calanoida; family Temoridae; genus Eurytemora; species Eurytemora carolleeae. Next base: position 11,892 of record NW_019398112.1, read on the forward strand.
ACCTTCCCTGCCAGCATCAAAGAAACCTTGGTCTCAGCCTGGCCTAACATTTCCAAGCCCCATCAAACAACACAATCATGTTTATCTTTTCAGACTTTTGAAAGGGCTTGATTAGACTAGATCCTTTGTTATACATTACATCTGTTAGGATGCCAACATAGGTAAGTATGATCTTTTGTTTGGGTTCTATTTTTGAATTTCCCGCCTGCGCATTAAAAGGAGTATGCCCCATCACATTTCATAAACATTAGAGTTTGTGACATTTTGGAATCCTCGCTTTTAACATTTATATTTATCTAAAACTGTATTAGTAAATCCTAATATTCTTTTTCTTAGGCAGATTTGATCCACTTGAAACGTGTTCCAGAAGAATGATTTGATTTACTTAGCTCAAGATTCTGGATTTACGGGATACGAAAATGGTTACACAAGAGATGGAATCTAGGTTAAGAGGGATTCTTTTAGTATACAAATTTAGGTTTATTCCACCAATTTGCGCGTAATAATTTTACAGTATATTGGACTTAAATAAAAATTTTGTTTTAAAATAAAAAGGCAATATTATACAAAATTTGATTAAAAATTAAATTAGATTATGTAAAATTCATTTATTTTTACCCTAAAAGTTAAAACTGAGAAATCAAGTTTCAAGTGGATTTCTGGATGCATCACAGGATCGTATTGCATGTTGTCTATAAACATGGAGGTTTGTTTCTAGCCTGATAAGAATCATTTAATTCTGAGTAAGTTAAAAGTTTTTAAATTCCTTTGAGTATTTATAATACATTTAACATCCTAAATGAAACTAAACCACTTCAGATGACCTGAGATGATGGTTTTAAATAAAACTGCAAGTTTCAAGGCAATCACCAGCCACCTCTCTTCTAACGTCCAAGTTACAAGGCCTAGAGGTGTAACCTGTGGCTGTGTCATGAAAGCCAAGCAAAAGTGAGTTAGTTTTCCATTGTTTTCCATTATATCCCTTAAAAGATCTCCTTATTTATTACGTTTCAATTTCTACTTTTAACTTTTAATTTTTGATTTTTGATTTATTCTTTAATTAATTTTTATAAACTGGAAATGTTTCAGGAACTGAATTGGAGACAACTGGAACATGTCAGTTGTTGGATAAATGTTCTTGAAGGACTTTCAGCATTCACTTTTTATTTTTTCTCTTTTTATTTATTTATTGTAATAACCCTGTTTCTTAAACAAAAATGTGTTCTGACTTTTATTTAAAAAGAAAGACCAAAATGTTAATCGGTAAACCAAAAAGCTCACACAACTCAAGGATGATCATTCTAGGTAAAAATATGGAAAAAGCTTACTCCAGAAGAAACCAGTTCCAAGCGTTAAAAACATCATATAACTAAGGGGGGTTTTTTTGAAAAAATTATTATCCTTTACAAAGTTATAAAATTAAATGCTGAAGAGTTCTGTGGAATGATAAGAGGTGTTTTGCTCTACCGTAACATCCAGAGATGATTTCAAGGATGCTCGAGGGGAGGAAAACTTAAGCTGCCATCTTTTCCAGAAGAAATTCTGAGTTGAAGCATTTTTCGAAATGTCTTCTTTATATAAAAAAACCCATCAGGTAGATATTTCAATGAGTAGAATCTGAGTTTCCAGCAGGCCTAATTGTTTCCCTTATTTAAACCTTCCCTCCTCACTTTAAAAAGTTTTGCTATGATTGAAGGCTCTGAGAGTAGGTAATTTTTAAACTATTTAGAAGTTTCATCTTGGAACAATACTATCCCAATTTACACACCTTTTGTTTATTCAATAAATTTGTTTTGTTAAATTATTTAAAATAGTTACCTATTTTACTCTTTGTTCATGTTTTAGAACCCGGCAACACACAACAACTAGCATCAAATGGGTGCCACAAATCAAAACCAAAAAGTCTAAAGCCACTGAAGTTTATTAGAAGAAAGCAAAGGTTTCTGTGAACACCATAATGAACCTGGAAACAGGTTTCTCTCAAATCATATTCCCTTGTTCTATTAATGTTTATACAGGTACAACCTTTATAGTTTGTATAAACAAAGTTTGATAAATAGGATCAATAGTTTAATGAGTGGATAACCATGATGAAGATGAAGAGTATAAAGGTGTCTTTAGATGAAAAAAACACTAACATTAATATCTAACTAGGATAGAGTTTTATAAAGATACTACAGGGTATCCCACAAAACATGACAGTTGGTAAAGTTTTAAGTGTCGTCTTCCATACACTTTATTAGATATTAAAGACTGTTTGCAGTTTATCACATTTAAAAAATCTTTTGCTCAAATATATTTTACTTTGAAGTTAATTTTACTATAATATGACTCCTATATAATATTTTTATTATTGTCTTTGGTATCAAACAACTTAACATATCACGGAAGAAGACATTCTAAACTATTTACCTACTGTCATGTTTCGTGGGACACCCTGTCGCTAAAGGGCCAGACAATGCCCATGAAATTTTTTTAAAATATATAAAAAAAATTCGAATTTTTTATAGCTAACACACACCCAAACATGAGTGTTCACAAAAAATTTCATTCCAATTAGTTGTTGAATCTCAGATTGTTCTTAATAAGAGTGAACAGTCCCTTGAATACAACTGGATACCAGGGATCAGTACAACCCGAGCCGTAGCAGTAGACACAAGTCTCCTGCACAGGGTCCTGTGCTACATACAGCGCACATATAGAATACAGAGGGAACCTTTCTAGATGAGCTACAGCAGGAGAAGATGTAACTGAGGCATTTAAGTCGGGTAAGGGAGGATTGCTCACATACAGTTCATGACTCTTATGTGCTGCTACAACATCCCTCATTGTTTTGATAGGTATGAGATTGCTAACTCTCTTCTTTCCATATAAAAAGAGATGTGCTCTTAAACATACTATAGCTCCCACAATACTCACAAGGTAATTCAAATTGAAATAACCTTACAATATCCAAACAGTCAGAATTTTGGTGAAATCCTCCTTGCTTACTGATTCCATTACATATTCTGAAAATAAGTGATATATGTTGTCTGAACCCTTGTTCAGAAGCACAGTCGGACCTCGCATATCCCTTTGGAAGAATTCACCTACGTTTTTATGTAATAAACATGTCCTCAAATCTTCATTAGAGTGCAAAGACAATAACAACCTGGAAACCTCCTCTAGCAACAACTTCTAAAAACTTCTTTGTCTTGAAATTCAATTTTCATGAACAATTTTGAGTAATAAGCAGCAAACCAAAGCCCACTCCGTAATCCCTCCATAAATCTCTTCACAATTAAATGATCATGTATATCTCTATCAATGAAAGGTCTTGTTCTATCATCTCTATCTAATTGGGCTAGGCTAATAGTGAATGCATGGGTTAAACCCAGCTGGAAGCTCAAATTGTCTAAGGTAATCTTCTTTTTCTCAAGGACAGTCAAATCAACTTTATTTGTTCTCAATTTATCCTTATCAGGATCATATCCAAGCAACTCACCTAACCACTGGTATTGAGGAAACACTGAGATAGGAGAACAGGTGATTTGTTCTAAATCATCTTTATCAGAGCAGCAAAAAGAGCATGATGTATGGAAATGCATATCTGACTTTGTCTTGTTGTAGAGATTGTGTGAAATGGCAACACCTTGGACATATAGTATAGTAGGTTGATGCATCATATAAGAATTGCTTTCTACTTGTCTTCCCAATGGGGCTGTTGTAGTCACAGTAAATCCTAATAAGTTCAAGTTTGTTGAGGCACTTCCACCATTGTTTTGTCTTGAACTATTACATCTATGCAATGGATTTCCAGTGCATCTGAATCCTGTGGTACCTTTGCTGAAATCTTGACCTGTCATACTTGTAATTAAGTTCTTAACAGCTTCAATAAAGCTGAAATGACCAAATTGAGAGTATTCTGTCAGCTCTCTCAATTCAATTGATTTCTTGCAAGCACTACCTTCAGTCCACCTTTCCCAGTTGTGCATTTTAACATCTGTACTCCTTGTTTTTGATCCTAAATATATGGTGTACTTTCCTATATTTGTATACAAAGGGTTGAATCCACCAGGAAACATTATTGATACATAACCAGTGTCATCACAATTCACAAAGTCTCCGCCTTGAGGCAACCCCTTGCCAAACATACATCATGGGTGAGCCGTTGTACTGCGTTTAAATGTTGGACCTCAAGAATTTAGTCAATAAACGGATGATGCCTTGGTAGCACATGGATTTTCCTGTTCCCTATCACTTGTTCTAAACAAGCAGTTGATGGATTGAGTCTCACTTATCCACTTGTTTACTGCTATTTCTGGAGGAAAATCCCTTTCAAACTTTTGTTTAAAAGTGGCTGAGTTAGTGAAAGAACCAATTATGGAGTCCAACAAGCCCAAAGGTGAGGCTTCCTATAACCGGCTTAATAATTGTCCAAATCAAGGATTGATGCTTAGGCAGAAATCAAGAAATACTTGATGATACTCATCATGATTAGCAAATGTAAGTCTGATCAGTTCTGAAGTTTCAGATAGATCCATGTTGGTGATGCTTTTTCGTATCGCATCCTGCATTTGCAACTTAATATTCATTCCTCCTTGCAAATTCAGGCAAGTGGGTGATTTGAAAAGTTTTCAAAATTTCTCATCTCCTTTTGTGTAATCAATTTGTACATCAAAAATTGTTTATCCAAGTAACTTTATCAATTTGTCATTACTCTTCACAAATATCATAGCAAAAGTTAATGCTTCAGATACAGGATCAGGAAACCCTCAGATTAAGAATCTGGTCAATGAACAGCCTCCCACTCCTCCAACACTTGAATCATAAAAAGTTAGCATTGCCCACCATAGCTCTTGTTGATCTTCTGTTTAATCCTCAAAAGCATTGAAACAGGGTAGGATTGTGTTTCATAGTTAAGAACCCTATTATAGATGCCATATAAGTATACATATGTGTAGAGCTTACAACACAGTTTGATCCTTGAGCTGCTGTGAGACAATTGGAATTTGCATTTGACATCATATCAGCTAAGGTTGGCAAAGGACGTTGACAGAGCCTGATATTGAAGAATACCTCTTCACACTATATGACATTACATGCTCTTGCACTATAATTTCTTTACCATACACGGAGACATTACATGTAACAGTAGTTTCATCTCTATTAATGGTCAAACCAGATTTCTCTATACCAAGATATACTGCAGATAAACAATCCTGATTGTTATCATAGCACTTTTGGTTTTTTCATTTTATGTCTTCCTCTGTACCATCATGGTTTATTTTATACTTGTTGATAATTATATGATTGTCTCCTTGCAACACATAAGTTGAATTCACATTTCGTTGGGATTTTTGGATTTCTATATTGATAGCACTATCTATTCCCCATCCTGTCTGTTGTTGTCCTTCTACGCCTAAGATCATTGTTCCTTCCCAACAATCAGGAAATTCTGTGTTGTCACTAACAATCTTCAGTATACCATTCTCATATATGGCTCTTAGGAGGTCTGGTCTACATTTGTAGTAAACTATACATTGCTGTATTGTGGGTCATTTAAGTCTTTCAGGATTTCCACAATCATACTGGAGTCAATTTCAAATTCATCATAAATTTCTCTTAACTTACCATTGATATAAGTATCAAAGTCTGGGTTTACTGGGACTAAAGGTTTCTATTCTGCTCCAATTTTTTATGATTCTGTCTATGCACATAGGTTCAAGCATCTTCACAAGTTTATAACCTTTCATACCATTTCTCTTCATTATATTGATGATACTTTTGTACAGCTCTGAGAGGGCATAATAACCTAATGGGTATTCAAAAATCACTGCTGATAATGCAAAGTGTCATCCAAACATCATATCTTTGACCATTAGTAGCATGTCTCTTGACATTAGCATGTTTAGATCAACCATTACTACCCAACCCTGAACTAGGATTACTCTACCTATACTGTTAATATCTGCTGTTACAGCCATTTCAACATTCTCCACTTTCTTGTACTCATAAAATGTTTTCCTGAGTGCAAAACTTAAGAAAATTATAAAACTCGCTACGATACCCGGTTTCCTGAAACCCGGGTTTGGCAGAGTTCGGGTTTCATGTTCTTAAAACGTATTTTGAAACTCTAGGAAACTGGGTTCAAATATGCTGTCGTTGGAGTCTCCAGCTGTGGTGTTTTATGAATAAAGCTGCTACGCACTTGGAAGTGATCAAATTGGTATCTGTTTTTTGGTGTAATAGTCGGCCCATCCAAGGAAAGATTTAAATTTACACTCCTATAATGTCCAGAAAGGTGGAGCTACAGATTTTTTTAAATATCTGTAGTTTTGTGATGTCATCAGATACATTTGTGAATTTGCTGAGACTTTCTTTTTAGTTTAAAGAATTTTTTTGGTATTAATTAAACCTAAATAAATTTGTTTTTGCACAAGGATCATTAAAAAAATTTCTATGGCTACAATTTTTTTCTGTTGCATTCTAAATTTTTACAATATCACCAAGATTTTTAAACAAAAGTGATTTACAGGACTTTTTGAAAAAACTTTTTTAATCTATTAGGTAGATTAATGTTAATTTTTCTTCAGCAGTCTATTGATATTATTATTTAGGGTTCAGCTATCATTTTTGAGAAGCCAGTGGTGAAACGATATTAAAATATGTGTCATTTGTTATTTTTTGAAAACAAAAAAATTGAATTGTCAACAATTTTCAGGACTTCGTCTCAATGAATCAAACATTGAAATGTAGATGTATGTTTAAATCAATGATTCAATGATATTTTTAAATATTTCAGAAAATGGTAGATGTTAATGTTGTTTACGATTATGAATGATACAGACTGATGAATGTCAAAAGAAGGAGACATTTTGACAGAACAGATCCTAGAGAAACTATGCCAGCGGCAGAAATTTTGAGACAATTTCATTTTAACTCGCCTCGAATTGACATGATAGTGGACATGATCAGGTGAACTTAAAGTACCCGGAATAAATGCATGCACAGCTCTTAAAAAGTTCAAAAAGAAAATTAAGTTACTTTTACGTTTTCAAATTTGGGTAATTTTTAACAATATTTTTTAAACTACAGTAACTGAAAGGTTTAATTCTTTGTATATTTAGGTGCTTATAACATGATCAGAAGATTTCACATTGATAATTTCTTTCTTTTGACATATTTATCAATAAAGTTACTTTTACAGGGGAGACATTGAACATGACAGTGAAAGGGGAAACCCCCTCACTCCAACTCAGCAAGTCTGCATAGCCCTTCATCATTTTGGAAGCCAGCCTTTTCAAAGAAGTGGAGCCTTATCCTTTAAATGCAGCCAGTCTGCATATGGAAAAGCTGTGGACAGAGTAACAAATGCCCTTCTCCGACACAAAGCTGACTGGATCTATATGCCATCATACCAGGTAATTTTTTATTGAAATAAATGAAAGGGGTATTTATTTAACCCAATATTACTAATAATTTCAACCCCCCCCCTTCCCCAAAAAATAATAACCAAAAAAACATTTGTACTGTTTAGGAATGCCTAGAAGCATCCCAAGAAATGGAGGATAGATTTGGTCTGCCTAACTTTGCTTATGGCATTGATGGAATGCATGTCAGATTTGAGGATGTCCCCCGAAATCTTCCTTTAGGCCACGATCCTCAGCAGTATCACTGCCGTAAACTTTTCTACAGCATAAATGTTCAGGTATGATCAATCAAGAATTAACTTAGAACTGTTATGACTGAGAATATATATGGTCAGCTGACAGGGAGGTTCCCAGTTCTAAAGAATACGAGGACACACTGCTCACTGTACCCCAAGATGTCAAGATATGCTCTATGTTACTCTATCTATTCCCTCATCCACAGTTGGCGTATTCAAAGAGATACAAAGACTACACATTTAAGGAGGCTGGGAAAGTCTGGAGAATGGGAGTACCAGCTGAAGTAGAAGCTACAAAAGCTTTTGCAATAGTTGGAATCTATTCCTTGGGCTATTGCTATACTAAGCAGGATATGGTCGCTAACAAAATAGGTAAGAGATTGACTGCTGCTGCAAACCAAGAGAGTATCCCTAACACGAATCCTGCTACTATTGAATCCTGTTTAGCAACTTGTGGATTCGAAGTAGAAAAGAATAGAGGAGACATAGATGCCATCTATGGGTGGATAGTGGCTTTGGATCGAAAATATAATTATAATCCTGAGATCCATACAGATGATCTGATAACAGCTACAGAGATGGAAGCTGCATGGAAGTGGGATTCAGTTAGCACTGCTATCTTCACCCAGTTGCGGCTAATCACTCAGAATATGCGTTCTACCAGTCTTAGGTTTGGAATCATGGGAATTCCAGGAGCAGAACAGATGCCTAAATTGCTTACTAAAGCCATGGAGAATGAGATCGCAAACTTGAAAGTTCTAAAAGAAGAACTTCTTAATAGGCCATACACTGGCTTAGTGAGAATGCTCCCTCTAAAACACCAGGTAGTTACTAATAAAGCCATGATCTATTTTGGCTTACGTTACTACAATATGGGTTTAGATGAGGAAGGCAAGAAGTCATTTGCTAGATATGAGGTCAATTCTGTAGGGGGTAAGTTGGGACTATCTCTTCGTAATAGGATAGATAAGATGGTGAAATTGACTGCACATACTGGACTTCTCAATGATGTTGAATTGATTCAAGACTCTAGTCTCAAAGATGCAGAACGATTCTTTGGGTTGTTTAGTGTGGAGAATCAAGCAGTAGTGAGGAGGGAACTAGAGAAAGCAGAAGTTCCATGTGTATGGCTTCGATCTATCAGACAGCAGGAGAAGGATGAACTGGTGATCAAGTCAAAAGAAGCGATCAAGAAGAAGCTGAAGCATGATTATGATACCATCAATCATCAACTAGATGCCAAGAAGAGAGCAACACGTGATCCTGCTTTAATTGCACGGATAGATGGAGTCATGCATGAACTCCTGACAAATTATGGAAAGATTTTAAGGAATTTCATGACCACCGAGTTAGAGTTTGAGCCTGGTACCTCATTGGAAATGGTAAAATTCCAAATTGTGTTCTCTTTCCATTTGCTGGATTTGATCAATTTTTCCTCCTGTTTGTCCATCATACATGCAAGATGGCTTTTTTATCTGGCCCAACACTACTGTGCTGTCAGTGAGCACAATCCTTCTCTCAAAATGGATTTCTAAATTTCTTAACAAATAATCCATCATGTTGATCAGCATGGTACAACTCAGGAGCTCTGCTTTGGGGGTAGACACATTTCTTAACCCTGATATTTTAGTTTTAGAAGTGAGTAGATTTGCCACATAAGTTCCATCCTGGAGCTGATATCTCACATAAATTACTGCTCCTACTGCTTGTCCAGAACCATCACAAAATCCAACCATCCAAGGAGTTCCACTGTAGTTCTTTGGAACAACTGTTCTAGGCAACCCCTTCCCACTTAATTTCAAGATTTCTTTTAGACCTGCAATGAACTGTTTCTTATCAGCTTCTGGCATCTCACTTTCCCAGTCTTGTCCAGGATGGTTCAGCAAATTCTGCTGATATGCTAATTTTAGTCTTAAGTTTAAAGGACTAAACAAGCCTAGAATATCATAGTTTTGCATTAAAAGAGATAATGCACTCCTCTTGGATATGTTTCCCAAGAGATCATCCACATTCTCCATGGTCAAGGCTATGGTAGCCTTTCCCCTCTGTTTTTTACCTAGATAGAAGCTATTCCTAAGCATAAGTATATCCTCAAATGGGAGCCATTTGTATCCCAGAGCTTTTGCTTCTTCATTTCCTACCAATTTACTATCTTCATTCTGAGGGTGTTGGTTAGAGACAAAGAACTCTTTGATCATAAAGTTGCCCTTTGCAGCTACCTCTTCCAGTTGTTTCATCACAGTATTAGCATCTTCCTCATATCCACAGTATCCAAAGATATCATCAACAAAAGAATGGTTTGTAAGAGTATTAACGATTCTTGAGTCCTCTGAGTTTTCTACTGCCCACTTCTTCCTTCCAATTGTTGCAACATTAGGAGATGGTGTATCCCCAAAAGCCAACCTACACTGAACTGCTTCCCAAAACTCTATCTCATCAAGCTTTCCATAGCCAATGACTCCTGTAGTCTTGTTTACCGGAATAAGAAGTCCGTGATAGGCTTGATCTTCTTCTCCCAGATGGAATGAGTAGAAAAACTTGGATATGTCCGCAACTATTGATTGCTCTCTGCATCTAAAGTTTAGCAGAATCTTTTTCAGATCTCCAATATCATTAGACCCGGAATCAAAGCAGTCATTCAGGCTATAGCCTTCTGGAGTTCTGAAGCTGGAGTTAATGACAATCCTTATAGGTGTAGAAGAAGAGTTCATATTATGAACAAAAGAATAGGGGATGCAATGCTTAACTGGAGACTTGGCCCACTTCCAGTACTCTTTATCAAAGTTTTCCCTCAGACACTTGTTGACATCCTCCAGTAGTTCTGGTGACTGAGACAGTTTCTTTTGAAGCCTCAGCTGTTCCTTCATAACCTTTTCTTTGTTTGAAGAAAGGTTTTTGATTCCTGAATTGTAGATTAGCTTAACTTTGTAAGCTTTTAAAGTTTCATCAAAAGTTATATTATCCCTGATCTCTCTATCTGCATACTCCATTTGTTTCTCTTTAACTAATCCTGCAGGTTTAGCAATACAGTCCACATTTTCATAAGAACAGTTCTTCAAGAACAAATCCTCAGCTTTCTCAGAAACACACAATCTGTTGGTTTGAACTTTTCCTCTTGCCTTGATTTTGGGATTTTTTCCCCCCACTATCAGATTTCCGGTTATGACACTTCGAAAGAGTGTTATATTTCCCTTTCTTTCCAGCTCCTTTGGAAACCACTGCATGTTATCTGTACCCATGATAATATCCACAGTTGATTTATCACTCCCTACAGCTCTAACCTTGTATTTTCTTTGCCAATCTTGAGGCAGTGTAAAGGTGAACAATTTTTGTGAGGGCATCTCAGCTGCTCCTAGAACTTCAATGCTGTCTCTTGCTTTATTTATTTCCAACTTGTAGAGATTAGCATTGTTGAGGTACTTGGTAGAACTGTCAGCAAGGTTCACTGCAACATTAGCCTTCATCACTTTTGTTCCATAACTTTCCAATATACTTGATCTTCCCATTGTCTGGTTTGCACCAGTATCATAGAAAATGGTGATACTCTGCCACTGCTTTCCCCTTCTTACCTCAATGGTTTCTGTCATTGGCATTCCTTGGCCCAACCTTCCACTTGTTGTCGCTTTCATACTGTTATTGTTAACTGTAGAGGACTGTTGGGGTTTTTTTCTGCACTTGCAAACTTTAAAGTTGATTGGTTTGCCCGTATCACTGGTTCTGCAAGTCTTACAATCTGATGAAAATTGTCTGTCTAGAGCCTTGCTGTAAAATGTGCCACAGCTATAACCCTTGCAGGGATCACGGAGACATCTTACACATATCTTCTTATCTCTCAAGGTTTTCTCTGCATTTTCATCTTGAAGAAACGGACACTGCAGGATAGTATGTTGATTTGAATCACACAGGCCACATTTATGGCTGATGTACTGTTGATGTTTATCTTGACCTTCTGAAAGGAGTTTCCATAGTTTCCTGATCTGTCTGCTTTCCTCTGGTAGTCCAGTGGTTCTATTTGTATTTCTTGAAATATGAGCTCTTGCTCCAGCTCTAAAAATTTGATAAACTCATTCTGTAGTTTCTCAAGACTCCACTCCACCTGGTAAGTTTTCCTGAGCCATATCTTCTGAGTTGTATATCTGATCTTGTTCAGGTATTTCTTGATACACAAATCAGTAAAGTCTGCTAAAGCTCCATGATTCTTTAGTTCATTCATACTGTTTAAAATTGTTTGAATGTTATCAGCTTCCTGTTTCCTGTCTCTTGGGTGGCTCTCTAGCTTATCAAGTTTAGAAAAGATGCCTGGAACTATTAATCTGGAATTGCCATATTTTCTATCTAATATTTTGAATGCTTCCTCCAGGCTGTTACAGTTTGACACCATTTCCCTAGTTTCAACAGATTTGATGGATTTCTTCAATGCTAAAACCTGGATGTTAGGTGCACCATACTTGTTCAAAGACATATGGTCTCTCTTCCAACCAAAGTAGAGATGATGTTCCCCATTAAACACAGGGAGAGGGATTCGCTCTATTGCCCTATCAAATGCATTCTGAGGAGAAGAGACCTTATTTTCAGCAGATGTCCGAATAGCTTCTTCAATACTCTCATCCAATTCTTGCAATTTCCTCTCTATAACATCATCTTCTTCAATAGAACAGCTTGATTTAATCTTCTTAAGTTCATCTAGTATTTCTTCTGCCTTAGATATTGTTCTCTTGGTTAGTTCCACAGGAGATTTAGAGTTGCTATTCTCAAGCAATTTGATGATTATTTTGTCTGCAGCTTCAATCTTCTCCTCAACAGGAGCTGCTGTTGTACAGGTAGAGGAAGGTGGAGAAGTTGTGTCTTCATATATCTCCTGCAGAACTTGAGATATTCTTCTTTGAGTCTCAGGGTTGTCTATGAAGATATTAACTCTTCGAGATTCCATTCCTGAATAAAGTCCACTGATGACTCTTATGTCTGTTTTCTCATTGTGAACCAAAAAGTTGTCACATATAGTCTGAAATTCTTCTCTGGCTCTTTGGTAGGACTCAATGAGATTGTTTATTTCTTCTTCTACTCTCTCTGTTTCTTTCTGTATTTTCTTCAAATCTTCCGGGTCCTTAGAAACTCGATACTTCAGCTCAATTCTTTTCAATTCATAGCTAGGAATGAATGTAAGAATTTTATTTTCCTTTTCTCTAAACACCTTTTCTTTTAAAGCTTGTAAAAATCTCAGTTTAACCTTTGCACGGAGGATTTTAAGGTTGTTTTGTCCAGTGTTGACCTCCAAAAGTTCCTTTACAGATAATGAAGCTGCTGTAGAAGCTAATGATGCTAACTCTTCTTCAGCACTCTTGTAATCTGCTTCCTAATCACTGAGACAGATGTTATTCTTAACAGCTAAAAAGTCTCCAGAGGTGTCAAGAATTATGTATTTGCTAATATAATCATTGACTTTTTTAATCTTCATTTTCTTTCTGAATTTTTCTCAAATTTTGTTTCAGTTTCAGTTTTTCCACATCGTGCTTTAACTGGTTGTATAAACCTTCACAGAGAGAGAGAGAGAGAGGAAGGTGTCGGAAGTACAGGCACACACATTCACCTTGAATCACTTGCCTGTCTATTGCACGACACTGCCAGGGTTTCCTTTTGAGTAGGGGTATAACTACACGACTTTCAACTGATTTGAATCTGAAGGAATAGGGTTTCTTCTCTTAATTTGAATGATTTAGAACTATTCATAAGAAATATTTATTCTTCTTTAATTTCTTCTTTATTTTCTTAATCATGAAGTTCAACTGAAAAAAAAACAATATTTACGAAATTATAATATATACATACATTTGTTAAGGATAATCTATATTCAATATATATTTTGAAATAAACTATTATCTTCTTATTATTTTATAGAAATTTACTTACATCAGTTGGACAAATTCTATCTTTTTATTCTTTCCTATCCATTCTCTTCAGTCCTAAATTCACATTCATTTTGGATAAACAAATAAACAAATTTGTCAAATCAAATTTCTTTGAATGTTTACTTTTGATTAACTTTTCTTTAAATCCAAATAAAATGCCTGATGTTTCCATTCTAACTTTTTAACTCCTACTGGCCTAACTATCTGTGCATTTCTACCTGCGCACTGTGCAGTGTGCATAAACTTTCAAATCTTACAAACTATAAATACATAAAACATGAGGAAATAAATCACAATATTATTTTGATACAGTCTATGCATCTATGCATCCTATGCAGCCGTATATAAACTTGTATATATTTCTTATACAAGTCTATGCAT
>NW_019398113.1:0-18398 GCF_000591075.1 Eurytemora carolleeae
AATACCAACACCAGGAACCAATATACATTGGGAACCAATATATATTGGGACAAATAATGTAAGTTTATATCAATACCAACACCAGGAACCAATATACATTGTGACAAATAATGTGAGTTTTTATCAATACCAACACCAGGAACCAATATACATTGGGACAAATAATGTAAGTTTTTATCAATTCCAACACCAGGAACCAATATACATTGGGACTAATAATGTAAGTTTTTATCAATACCAACACCAGGAACCAATATACATTGGGACAAATAATGTATGTTTTATCAATACCAACATTGGGAACCAATATACATTGGGAAAAATAGTGTGAGTTTTTATCAATACCAACACCAGGAACCAATATACATTGGGACAAATAATGTAAGTTTTTATCAATACCAACACCAGGAACCAATATACATTGGGACAAATAATGTGAGTTTTTATCAATACTAACACCAGGAACCAATATACATTGGGACAAATAATGTAAGTTTTTATCAATTCCAACACCAGGAACCAATATACATTGGGACAAATAATGTAAGTTTTTATCAATTCCAACACCAGGAACCAATATACATTGGGACAAATAATGTGAGTTTTTATCAATACCAACATTAGGAACCAATATACATTGGGACTAATAATGTAAGTTTTTATCAATACCAACACCAGGAACCAATATACATTGGGACAAATAATGTAAGTTTATATCAATACCAACACCAGGAACCAATATACATTGTGACAAATAATGTGAGTTTTATCAATTCCAACACTAGGAACCAATATACATTGGGAACCAATATATATTGGGACAAATAATGTAAGTTTTTATCAATTCCAACACTAGGAACCAATATATATTGGGACAAATAATGTGAGTTTTTATCAATACCAACATTGGGAATCAATAAACATTGGGACAAATAATGTATGTTTTATTAATACCAATATTGGGAACCAATATACATTGGGACAAATAATGGATGTTTTTATTAAATACTCAATCATGGATAAATATTCATATCTGACAAACTTGATCAATATTTTACAAAATAGATAAAATAGCTTTTTGATTTGCTCAAGTAGCTTTGAATTAAAGATTTTTTTAAGATTTAAAATGGCGGATTTTCTCAAATTTAAAGTTGCGAATTTGTAATAAAAAAAAATAATTTCAGGAACCAGTTTATGATGAGAGATTGACGTGGGAGGGCCGTGCAGATAAAATGACGCAGGTAGATGATACAGTTTGTAGAACTTAAATAAAAAAACAATGAGATTGTTAGGCCGCTTCATTCTGATTAAGAAAGAGAATCAATATTTTTAAAATCTTTACATTACAACTTTACTTACAAAATCTGATATTTAATCAGGAGCTGAGTCCGGTTCAAAAAGAAATTATACTTACTTAATTATGATTAATGACAAAATTAAAATTATTTGAAAAACTTTAATTCGCTGAAAAAAGGATATATTATTAAAAAAAGATTTGAAACTGAAATAGGTAAAATGTTATGAATTTTTTTTTACAAAATAAAAGTCGGAAAACAGGGGAAGCTCATCCACCCTAAAAAGTGCACAAATAGATATTTAAATTTTTGCCAAAAACACGGCCTTTCCCACTTCTTCGCATTCTTCCTTTTATTTAAAGAAGATTTAAAAACTATTTGAATAACATTTAGAATTTCCTAGAAAGTCATTTTGTGTTCTGAGCAGTTCTGAGCAGTGTGGTCAATGAGTGTTATCAATTTAGAAAGAAAAAAATGTTCAAAAAAAGAAATTCGAAATATATTTTATTAGAGAAAATGCTAAGTAAGTCACACTCTGAAAGGAAATAGTTCTGCTTGAAGTTTAAAATGACTAAATCTGATTTGATTAATTACAGGGATACAAGATGTGTGTCTTGGATTATGAATTCCATATTCTTGATAATGCTTTCCTCATTCACAGGTCATACATTGATTAGTTGATTCATTGATGGTATGATAGATTAATTGATAGTATGAGAGATTAAGTGATAGTATGATAGATTAATTGAGTGGTTAATTGATTTATGATTGATAAGTTGAATTGTTGATTGATCGATTGGTTGGTTGGTTTGTTGATTGACTGATTGATTGATTGATTAGTTGATTGGTTGATTGATTGATTGAGTGGTTGAATGATTGGTTGGTTGATTGATTGGTTGATTGATTGATTGATTGATTGATTGATTGATTGATTGATTGATGGATTAGTAGGTTGGTTGTTTGATTGATTGTTTGATTGATTGATTTATTGATTGGGTGCTTGGTTTCAGGGTTGCTTGGTTGCTTGGATACTTGGCTGCTTGGTTGCTTGGTTGCTTGCTTGATTGATAAATTTATTGTTGTTTTTTTTAAAGAAAGAAAATAAAAGAAATGAATGAATATCTTAAATATTTAGATAGAAAATTTTATTGTTTACTTAATATTTGATAATAAGTGTAATCATAAGGTTAACAATAAGTTTTTAACAAGATCTATTCCAGGCCCGGTATCAAAACTAAAGAGATTTTACATTCCCATATGGACAACAAAAAGGTAACTCATTTAAATTTTCTAGTAAATAATTCATCAATTTATTCTTTTTCTTTGTTGCAGAAATTCTCAAGTTACATTTGTAAAGAAAACAAATTTGAAAATAATCAATATTAAAAAATTATATTTCATCCATGATCGTTGAACAGACTAAGGTTCAAAGGGTACTGTTGTAAATCTTACATGACACTGTAAATAAAATTAATTTTAATATAAAACTATTTGTGCAGGTGGCTGCTCAGAATAGTTTTATAAGAAAGACGATATTTCCTCAAGTCAAGAAAATCTACGGAACCCGAAAAGGCTGCGAAATTATATAATCATGTGCGGCAATTCTACAGATATGCGCAGCAGTGATTAAACCAGAGTGTGATATATCTCAAGAAACTGAATATTCCAGACTAGTGTTAGTAGAGTTCATATGAAGAAAAAAGGAACATTTTTGATATTATTTCGCTACATATATTCTCAACACACCTCAAGCATTTTGCTATTATAAAAAAATGTTTAATTTTGAAGACAGAGCCTTATAAAACAAGTTTTTAAGCGGTGTCTATGTCTAGGTTTTTATTAAAAAATCATCTTTGCTATGTGAAATAATATGGAAATTCTTCCTAAGAAAACCAGTCCAAAAGTCATTTTTAGAAAATCAACCCTGCATTATATTTATTATGTACGCTATGTACATTTGTGCTATGTACTGTATATTGTACGCATTGTCAATTTTATACGGCTTATCCCTCCAGTCTAGGGTTTTTTAAAGAAAAAACTTGCCTTTATTACATGAATCGGAATCAAATTTTCTTCGCGCGCAAATTTTCGGATGTATATATTTTTAAAAAAAATTGATGTTTAAGATATTTTGCTTTTTCGCAATTTAAATTAAAAATTAAAAATTTTGTTTGGGGAAATAAATATATTCNATAATTAAGATATTTTCCTTTTTCGCAATTTAAATTAAAAATTAAAAATTTAGTTTGGGGAAATAAATATTTTCCCATGTAAATTGCACTCACAGAGCCTGTGATACAGAATTTGGAAGATATTTTTTAAAGATTTTAAAACTTTCTAACGTTGTGCAGCTAGAAGCTGGAATTTCTGGTATTAGCGATAAACTAAAATGTTGAAACATTTCAAATCAGAATTTGTAAAATATGAATGCTAATTTCATTAAAATATCAACTTTTTCCGCTCACTTGGTTTCTTTTTGTTCTTGGTATCTTTTTATTAGAAGTTAGAATTTTTTCGGTTCAAAAGTCTTCGCTTAAAGGGCGTTCAACAATATGTTAAAAATTGTGTGATGGTGCTTTGTTAGTGATAATCGTTAGTTCAGATTACCTTATGCACATTGGACATAATGTACACTCAGTCTACATATAAAAGTAAACGCACACATAAATGTACATTTATTGTACATATGAATGTACATTCATTGTACGCATAAATTTGCAATGTACATTCATTGTACTTGTACAATGCATTCAGTGTACATATTAAAGTACACTTACTGTACAAAAGAATATTGCTTTGTGTTCACAATAATATTTCGTTGTGTACAAGTTGTACACTGAGTGTACGCAATTTTGTACAATTACTGTACACAACAATGTATACTTATTGTACACATTGATGTTCGCCAGAATGTTACATGAAATGTAAACTTTAACTCACTTAGTTAGTTTTTAACAAAACTGGAAAATATGATGAGAATTATTTATAAGAACTCAACTTTGAAGAAATTAAATTTGGACCTCAATTTTAAAATTTCTTTATTTACTGTTTGACCCTTAAAAGAAAAGTAAAGCTTTAGGAAAGATTAAAAAGCTCAATTTTATCATTTACCAATTTTTTATGGTTAAAATTTTGAACTTCCACTATTTTGTTTCATTACTTGAAAAACATCTCATTCACTGAAAGTGTTTAAATCCTACAATGTATTATATTAAAGAACTGAAATTCATTTCCAAAATTACCAAGTTTTTAGTGGATTGTTTATATTTTTTGGTTAAATTTTCAAGTTAAGTATAGTTTAATCTTAATTATAACCATCTTCCATTGTTACAAGGTGTCTCTTTAACTCTAGTGCCACGAAATCACAATTTCTTATTTTAAATCTTCCACTTAAAGGGACTGTTGACATAAATTAAAAGATTCTCCATTTGAAGAGTTGCATAAACAACGTACCCTTTAAACCATCGCCTGGGCATAAATATTTTTTTTCTCTTTTTGTGTTAATCAGGTTATAATCAGGGTTTCCAGCAAAAACGAATATTAATCAAGCGAAAAAATTGGAAAACAATGCAAAATTTCGCGGAAAAAATTGCGTTAAACTATTAATTACACAAAAAAACTTGTAGAATTCTTTGCTCTGAAAGCTCAGCAGTACAAGTTTTTTCATATAATTTTTTGCATTTCCCAAAATTTTCGAAATTTTTCGCAAATTTATCGCATTTCTTATTTCGCAAAAACATGAAAAATTTGTCGGCGAAAATTTTTTATATTGTACCGTTGTGAGTTGAATATGCAATTTTTAAATGGGGATTCACTTTAAAGTACGTTAACAGTCCCTTTATAATTGTAATCTTCCGGAAGTATTCATTTCATTCCATCTTCCATTTTTGTCATTCAATATGTTTTTGAAATTATCGTAATGATAATTTATGATATTTAATGATATTTATCTTGGGCTACAGAGAAACCCTTAATAATGAATACATCGAAAGTATTCATCAAATGTCGTATTATTCACTTTCTGATAATGGAATGTTGCAGATATTTAGTTTTTTAATTAAATGATAAAATGGAACTCTTTAAAACTCTTCCCGCATATTCATGGCTATTTATTTATTTATTTAATACTGAAATTTACGTAATATAGTATAAAACTAATTGAAAAATTGTCAAGACGACATTTGATAAATTCTTCCGATGTATTCGTTATAAAGGGTTTTACTGTATATACTCCAATTTTACTTTTTAAAATCTTGACCCATTTGTAAACAAAAAATTAATTATTTGAATTTTTAAAGCCTGCTTTTTTATTTATTAACAATCCTTTAAAACATCTTTATTTTCCTGAAATAATGGAATATACCCTCGTTATATTGTTATTCTATAATCCATTATTTTTTGTAATTTCTAAATTTTAAAACATGAAAATAATTTTTAACATCTGAAATAAATATATTTTAATTTCTAAATTTGTTTTTTAGAAGTGTATATAGCTGTTTCGTTTTTGTTTTAAAGAGAACATGCTCATAATTAATTTAGAAGATGGGCGCGAAGCGCCCTATAAGGCTAGAAAGAAGGGCGCGAAGCGCCTTGAATTTCTAGTAATATTATGTACAGATAGATTGCTTAAATATCGTCTTCCTATTCCACAGCTTACAGAGTCCCATCTATAGAACCAGACAGCTACTGCGAGAACCAGAAACCAATGCAAATGAAAGACGACATCATAGAAATATTTTGGTGCTTTTACAACGCAAATAGTTATATTACAGTGATAACCAGAAAACTGTAGAATAGGAAGACAATTTTATGCAATACTCAAGTACATTTGATGCTGTTACAAAGCAAATTAAGTTTTTAAATCATATATTAAGTGAAATGGGTCTGTTTACACTGCAACACTTTGAACACCATTAACCTTTATAACTTACTCCGTTGTAAGGTCGTCTTTAACCAAAATTATTCTCCGGTAAACCCAAACCCAACCTTTCTTAGACTCCGACAAATATAAAGAACTACATAGTGCAGTGAAACCAAACGGATATTTTATTTTTCAGAAGTAATAAAAGTTTTTTTCTGATCACTAGACCCCTCATATTCTGCTTTTACCAGCAAATAGGAAGAACCTTCATAAAATCTAACATTGAACACAGTTAAATATTTCAATGGTATATTGTTAAAAATATTCTTATTTTAGGATTGAAATAAACAATTCTTTTGTTTGTTGTGGACTATGGATGAGTAGTAGAGAGTGGGGAAATCAATGTGATAAATATAGACCCCCTTGAGACCATAGGCTCCGTAACCTGACCTCCCTAGGGAAACCAACCTTTGATAAACCTCGAGGCCTCCTTTGATTCAACAGGCTTATGTTCATTGGACTATTTAAAGTAAAATTTTGAGTTTAAAAGTCGAATTCTTGTTCCAGCTATTTACATTATGCATTGCACGGGCACCCTTCGCATTTAATAAATTATACAGTTTCAAACTGGGATAGTACCAAGGATCCGAGATGGACTATACCTATTTGGCTGTTAGCGTGAAGTTGGGCGTTGACTTGGTCTTTACTCCGTCAGTTGGCCACACTTGTAGACAATTGTGTTGAAACCAATTGTTAATAATCGTATTTGCGATTATTTTTGAGGAAGGCTCAAACCTTGACTTCTACGGAATGATGGTTGATTGCATGTTTGTTTGTTTGTTTGTTTTCAACTACAGGGTGTCCCACAAAACAGTTAGTGAGTGGCTTAAAATGTCTTCTTCCATAATTTGTTAAGCTGTTTGATACCAAAGAGAATAATAAAAAATATTGTATGGGATGGGAGTCAACTTACAGTAAAATTGATTTCAAAGTGAAATATATTTGAGTAAAAGATTTTTTAAAGAAAATAAACAAAAAAGTGTTCAATATCTAATACAGTATATGGAAGAAGACATTCAAAACTATTCACCAACTGTCATGTTTCATGGGACACCCTGTATGACCATGGAAGTTAGAGGGAAACCTTTAAATCTTGGTATTTAAAGGGAGTGACTTACTAGACATGGTTGAGCATGAACGTGTAGTATTGTGTAGAAAACTTTTAGATTAATTTAATACCAATGATCCATTTTTACAGTGTACACTTTTTAAATAGGAGTGATAAGTCGTTTGTAATATTTCAGCTGGTAATTCAGTCAGCAGAAGAAACGTTTTTTACAATTTTTTAATAACCCGGACAAAACATGTATAAATAATGAAAGACAAATATGATGTTAAAGAACATATTTCTTAAAAGAAATTATCATAGAAAGCCATAGTATAGAATAGAACCGTAGAATCGAGTATTTCGTTATCAATATCATTGTCACCTTTGCTGTTTCTATAATTTTATTCGCAGATTTCTTTAAAATGCCGTCTTCAAAATTAAAATGAAGAAAACCTCTAACAAGCGACCATAGCTAAAAGAATTTGAAGAAACTTGTAAGATTTTAAAATGAATTTTAATAACGTATTTCCGATGGTATATTTATCTCAATCTATTTGTATACATGGAACTAGTTTGTAGAATAGTATTTGTCAAAGCAATTGTATCAAATTGTTATAAAATGAATTCTAAAGTTTTTCTCTACAATAATATTGCACTTTCAGCTCAACTACCATGTCAAGCAAATCACTCCCTTGTAAGAGTATTTAAAAAATAAAGAGCAAGTTATTTAATTTCAACTTTATTTATATCTACACGTTTTACAACAAGAGGACGAGGTAACAAAATGTAATTAACATTAAACTAGTTTTTATTGAAATTTGACTAAATAATATTTTAAGAGAGATCATTAGTTTCTTAAAGGGACTGTCTGTGTATTTTTAGTTGACATTCTATTCAAAGAATAACATGGTCAATTCACAATGGTACTCTTTCATCCTTTGTCTGAGCTATATGTAATGATAATAATATTTTAAAAGCTTGGTTTCTTTGAAAAGTGACTTGCGGATTAACCAAACATGGACAACCAAGGAAATTGACAGAATTAACTCATTTCAAGAAAGGAAAACGATGATATCTTCCACATTGTTTCGTGAGTTTTGACTCACTCTGTGTGTTTTATAAGATTTAAATTTGAAGCAGTATAGTGGCTCGTGCTGGCCTTGGAACCTGATTCCAAGAAATCCACGCATTTTTTAGTCCCGGTGAAGCATTAAAGTAAAAAGGATAAAAGATGGATTTGGTGTCCTTTTACAAGGCTTGGACTCAAGATATAATCACTTTTTGCTAGATACAAGGGAAGTAAGGGTACAAGTTTGTTTATTTCAACAACAATATTTAATGCAACGTTTATTTCTATCAATTGATCAGTTTTAAAGTTTAAATAAGACACGTTTTTCGATACTTTATATTGATTTATATTTAGCCTATTTTATTATATTTTTTTCTGCTTATTTTTATCGTTGATCTTTATTTAGATCAAATCCTTATTATATCCTTATATTAGAGATGAATCTGATGTCCGATAGTACAAGAAATTCATCCTCATCTATCTATACAACACAGAGCGGTTACGATCAAACCTTTAGCTTGTCAAGCAATGAGTGGAAGGTAGAATATGTTTTTATTCTTTTTTACCAGATAATATCTAGTTGCCAGAGGTTGTTTACTGAAACATTCAATCTTATACCTTTTTATGAGACTAGGTTCCCTGATCAATATTGGTTGTAAATGACCTATTAGAGAAAGCAGAAAATTGGATCCTTGATATGGAGCAGTTATATGTACAATCTGAAGCCCATGTTAGTACTACTGGAAAGGGAAACCTTGATCACTTGCATATTTTTACAAATAATGCTTCCTAAACAATATATGAAGTTTTTGATGATGCGGAAATGGCACTCATGGGCTGGGGTAATTCCAGACAAAAGGCTAATCAATTATTCAATCAACTTTCTGAACCAATTAAAGCTGAATTGGAGGATATTTCTGACAATTATGCACAGATAAAGACTAGACTAATCGAAGAGTATGGTACTGCGGATAGGATCATAAGTGACATTGTCAAGGCACTAGTTAAGAGCAAGATCACCAACTTCTAGCACCTCCGACACCCCAAGATCCTCCTTAACCTCCTGAACCTCCTGCACCTTGGGCACCAAAAGATTCTCCTGAACTTCCAGACCCCCCGACACCCTAAGATCCTTGAGACCCACTGGCACCTCCAGATCCTCCTGACCCTCCATTGCCCCAAGAACCTCCAGAGCCTCTGAAGGCTTGATTTTCTTGAATCTACAATTGCAGCTGTTGTTCAATTCTATTTGCCTCTCTTTCTGCTTCCTCGGCCTGTTGATCAGCATTATCTTTTTCCTCTTCCTTCTCACCTGCAGCAAATGCATAGAATTTTTTCCTGTAGCTGACTTCTTAGCTCAGCTAACTTATTTTGAAAATCTGCCATTGCTTGTCTGAGTTCACCTCTGAATCTAGCGTTGTCAATTACATGAGCCATCAGATTTTGAACTTCATCGCTGTTCCTTTCTAATTGACTGAGATGTTCATTTGCTTGTCAATCAAGCTCTTCTGCCTCATTTAACAGCTGTTCCACATGGCAAAGTATTGGATTAGCTTGCGCCATATTTCCGTGAGATCTATGATCTATTCCTGAAAGAAAGCTCTGCCTAGCCTCACCACCCAACCTCTCAGCCTCTCTTTTCTTATTCTCAGCCTCTTGTCTTAGACCGGCCTCTTGATCTCGTCTCTGCCTCGAAGCATCTCTATACATATTGATTGATGTTTCAGTGTCTATATTTTCCCAGACATAATCTTCATGTCTTGATTCAACCTCTGCAATCCTCTGTTCCAACATGGGTTCCTGTCATTCCATATCCACCACCTCTCTATCCAAATCATCAGCTTGGGCACCCAGTCTCTCCCCTTCACTTTGAAGTTGAGCAGCTTGTTGTCTTTTAGAAACAGTCTCTGCTCTTAGAATTCTGGCTTTCTCCCTTAATGCTTTTCCTCATCTTTCTTTCTTCTCAAAGTCTCATCAGATGCAAGGCCAGGCCTGGATTCCTCTGGGTTTGATCTATGAACTGTAGGCCGAGTTTCCTGATTCTCCGGATTATGAGTAAGTGATCTATCTCTATATAATCACCAACACAAGGAGATAAGAGAGAAAGATATTATTTCTTCTCTAACTTTGCTGCTGGAATCCAGCGTCTGGACAAATTTTCTGAAGTACCAGAGATATCTATAGCTGCATTACAAGAGTTATTGGTTCACATAATTTGCTATTGTCAATGAATGGAATTCTGCCAGGCAAAGATTCAGATCAATTGCATAGGAAGTTTGCAGACAGAAAGTTAGACTGGGACAATCCTTACGGGATACATACTTTTGCACTGTTAAAAGAGTATGTTAAAACTGAACATAATATAGTCAAGCCACACAAGGGTATATCTTCCTCAGCCCAGTGTGGGAATAATGGTAATAAATCAAGTACGACTCAATTGAAGTCTAAATCCAAACAGCATTCATGGCTAGTAGTGTACAAAATTCATCTGATGAGGAGGTTACTGTTCATGTTACTAATAATTCTCCCCCAAAGCCATGGTTTTCACCTGGTTTGAAATTCCCATGTCCACTTGAAGGTCATAATCATGGCTGAGTGTTTGGTATCAATAACTATGAAACCAGCAGAGAGATGGGAAAAAACAAAGGTGAATTGCATATGTTATTGTGTCTGTATTATAAGGCCATGCAATTTTTCAGACAATTTCCCAGATGCATTAGTGTGTCTAGGTTGCATTGAATACGCACAGGAAAAGGGTTTTGCTCCATTTAATATCCTATTATGTAAAAAGAGCATCATCATGAATTAAGATCAGATTTCTCTGATTTTCGCATGATCATGGAGAATTACTTGGGAAAAATTCACTTTTCTACAATGAAGCAAAATCTAAAGTTTAAATGTTGTGTTCCAAGTTCATAATGTGAGTCCATGATATTGAAAACACTATATCTGGTGGGGATTACAGATGCAGTAAATGTTCATCATGCCAAGAGTGCAAAAGATCACCACAAAACACTGCAATTTCTCTTCAGGAATCTATGGAACAAAGCATCATGGAGCAAAGTGTTACAGTCAATAGAATTACAGGTAAGATCATAGTCAAACTACCATTTAAGAAGAATCCAGATGATTTTTTGATCAAAAAGCATCATGAAAATGATAATTTTGTGCAGGCAAAGAAGGTTTTCATTACCCCAGTGTAGAAAACCTGAATTAATGCTAGGAGGCATGAGAAGGGCTCATGCTGAACTAGTAGAAAGTAAATTTATGGTGAAGTTAACAGAGTTAGACCAGAAGATCCAAGATGCAATAAGGCTCCATTCTGTCATGCTCATCATATAGACTGATGTTCAAAGAATGGTCTCAACTCCAATCTGTATGGTGGTTGATCCCACCTTGACGGGATTGAATCAGATGTTGGCAAAGGGAGAAAATACTCTTGGAATGATATTTGATCTCATTATTTGGTCAAGAGGAGCTCTGATATCAGTAAATTACATAATCAACTATTCCTTGATGAATCGGCATTTCCATATTCACTGATTTTTTTACCATGAGTCACTTGACCCTGGAAAAGAACCAGAAGTATGGGTAATGTTGCGAGCCTGGTATGGCATTGTTCCAACTGGGGCACAGGCAGGTTTTGCTTAAGATGAGTTTGCCCAGATAGGTATTACGGAATTTCCTAATGCATTAAATTGCATAGTAAGTGACAGATATGTAAACAATTTATTACCTGGAGCTCAAACAACTGAGGTTAGTTCTCAGATAAAAGAAGTATCGGAGATAAAAGAAGTATCGGAGATATTAAAGACAGGAGGTTTCTCATTAAAATACATAGTGAAAAGTGGACTTCCTCCTGGGGAAAAGGCTAGTTAAGATGGAGAAAGTATTTAACTCCTGGGATACAAATAAATAGATGACTGAGTTAGACGTTTTATCGCCAGGTTTTTCAGAGCTGAATATGAATAAAAAAATGGGAGGTGCCAGAAAGCCAAATGAGACTCCAATTGTAACAGTTGACGATGCTATTAAGCTTCTGGAACCTATCAAGCTGAAGCATAGGCTTATAAAGTTTATGTTGACTCAGGTACACAGCTGAAAGCACTGCAGTGCTCAAAACTATTCCTTCAAGACGTAGATGTGCAGGTATATGAATCTGTGGGAATACAAGTTATTGTATCAACAGCAAAAGGTCATATTAAAAGGGGAAGAGTAGAGCAAAAAAATAAGAACAATTAGAGATACTTTAGAGAGGACCAGAGGAATCCATGCCTGGCCTTGTATCTGATGAGACTTTGAGAAGAAAGAAAGATGAGGAAAAGCATTAAGGGAGAAATCTATGCATTTGCTGCAGGTGAGAAGGAAGAGGAAAAAGATAATGCTGATCAACAGGCCGAGGAAGCAGAAAGAGAGGCAAATAGAATTGAACAAGAGCTAAAATTGTAGATTCAAAAAAGACTAAGTCTGGTGATTTTACCATTGATCCGGAATCTGAAATGATTCTAGACAATGGGGATGGATCTATCATAATGGAGATTGTGGAAGTGGATGAAGAGATATTTTTGAAGGATTTTAGTTTTCCAATACTTAAAGCCAGAAAGCTCTTTCCGGATAAGAGGAAATCAAAGGGAAAAAGAAGAAACCTGCTAAAGTATTGACCAATGTTCAGAAGTTAGCTGCTTCTGTGGAGGTTGAGACTTGGAGAAAAGAAGAAGATGTCGAGTTGGAGTTGGATTTCTCGGAGTTTCTTTGATATTTTTTATTATTATGAGAATTTTTAGCAATTGAGTTTTACCTATGTAAGTTTTACGTTTTATAAGATTTAAATTTCCTCTTCAACTATGATGTATAATTAAAATTTCCAGCGCTGGTATTGAAGCATTATAGTGGCTTGTGCTGGCCTAGGAACCTGATTTCAAGAAATCCACGCATTTTTTAGTCCCTGTTAAGCATTCAAGTAAAAAGGATAAAAGATCGATTTGGTGTCCTTTTAAAAGGCGCGGACTTAAGATATAACCACTTGCAAGATACAAGGAAAATAAAAGATGCATGTTTGTTTGTTTAGACAACACTGTATAATGCAACGTTTGTTTCTGTCAATTGATCAGTTTTTTAGTTTAAATAAGAAACTTTTTTCTATATTCTATATTGATTTATATTTAGCATATTCTATTATGCTTTTTTCTGCTTATTTTATTTAGATCAAATCTTTATTATATACCCTGGGTTGCAGAAAAGATGAGATGAATCTTATGTCCGATATTACAAGAAATTCATCCTGATCTATCTATACAACACAGAGCCGTTACGATTAAACCTTTAGGTTGTCAAGCAATGAGTGTAAGGTAGTATACATTCTTTTTTATCAGATAATATTTAGTAGCCAGTGGTTGTCTACTGAAACACACATTATTACTCAGATAGTAAAGGGTACCGTGTGAATCAGACATGTACCCTTACAATGGAGGGTCGCTTAAAATTATATCTACAGTCCTGTTAGTTGTAATTTGAGTGCCGTGTATTGAAAAGTGTCATTAGCGATCCCCACAAGATATTTTCCAACACCTGTTAACAATGTTAGAATTGATCAATTTTAACCATTGTCTTGCTCGTTTTGTTGTGGATTTCTGCACAAAGGCATTGTTTTTTTTTACAGAGGATCAATCAAAATTTTGCTGACAGTACCTTTGGTAATTGTAAAAACAAAACAAAATGCAATAAACATGACAACCAAGCAAGTCTTTTAAAATTGCACTTTTTTGCATAAGTTACAGGACTACCCAAAAAGGAAGAGGCTTTAATAACGACCTAAAACTGTTGAAATATGCTGAAATGAAATTTATAAATCCAGGTTTCCCCCAATATAGAATTAGCCAGGTTCATCAAACTAATTAGCAAAAAAAGAAACAAATAAAAAGCTTTACGGGGCCATTTATAAGATAAAATAAAATAAGATATGTAATCTGTACACTTGTCTTTGAGTCTCATCCTTTGTGGGTAACCCTTTTTTTAAGACCAGTTCTAAAGTCTGAACTTAATGATAATTTTTCAGGACTTCAAAAAATTCAATAATTACATTGAGAAATTTGAACATGAACTCATTCAAGACTGTTAGACCAAATTCTAACATTTGTTCGTAATAGAACAGAATGTTAGATATAACCCACATATTTTGAAATGTCTAAAATTTTGTTTGAACAAAATGTTAGTGTCTTCTAACCGTGAGTAACAATGAATAATTAGCAGTCCTATCACAAATTTTTCTTTCCGTTTGCAATGTTTTGTTTTCCGTTTGATTGTCCGTTTCCGTTAGATTTGGTTCCGTTCTTTCTGTTGGACCTGCTGTTTCCGTTTTGCTTAAAAAGCTTCTCATTCCGTTGTTGGATATAAGCCTAAAAAATAAATTTAATGATTAAATTTTACAGTGGGACATAAAGTTAAAATTATAGTTTTACTTAGTAGCTTGAAAATCAAATTATTAGAGGGAGTGTAAGCGTAATTTAAGTGACCATAAGATAGTAATGCCAGATTTACAAGGGTACCCTTGAAACCTTCAGTTGATCAATTTTGTGGGTTGTGACAGAAAATGTAATTTACTGACTCAAAAAAAGTTTAATTCTGTGAATTTGTAATAGAAGTCCGAGAATAGTACAAGGAGTACATGTACCAACTATACCTTGTAATAGAAGTCTCAGAATAGTACAAGGAGTACAATACCAACTATACCTTGTAATAAAATACACGGAGTACATGTACTAACTATACCTTTTCATAGAAGTCTGAGATTAGTACAAGGAGTACATGTACTAACTATACCTTGTAATAGAACTTAGAAGTCTGAGAATAGTATCAAGGAGTACATGTACTAGCTATATACCTTTTAAAAGAAGTCTTAGAATAGTACAAGGACTACATGTTCTAACTATATACCTTGTAATAGAAGTCTGAGAATAGCCAACTACCTTGTAAAAGAATTCTGGAAATAGTACAAGGAGTATATGTACCAACTACTTTGCAAAAGAATTCTGGAAATAGTACAAGGAGTACATGTACCAACTATACCTTGTAATAGAAGTCTTGGATTAGTACAAGGAGTACATGTACCAACTACTTTGCAAAAGAATTCTGGACCTTCATGCAACTGGTAAGTGTGCAGAGGGTTTGTGGCAGTACGCCATTAAACTTGACCCATGCTTGGTGGTACACACTTTGGCCTGCGTGGCCAACCATCAATGACACCCCGCTACTCCCTTTGGGGATGGTGCGGTGATGTGGGCTCTTCCCATAACTCTCTATACATGTACCAACTACCTTGCAAAAGAATTCTGGAAATAGTACAAGGAGTACATGTACCAACTATACCTTGTAATAGAAGTCTGGGAATAGTACAAGGAGTACATGTACCAACTATACCTTGTAATAGAAGTCTGAGAAGAGTACAAGAAAAGAGAACATGTACCCAACTAGTGAGTACTGCATCCACATCGGGAAATCGCAACCGATTCTGAAACAGTAATTAATACAATCTATATATATACTTTTCTTGTCTGTCTGCCTGTTTGTTTGTAAGTTTGGGTCTCTGTCCGTTTGTATCTAATAAACGTCATAACGGCCGAACTGATCGAGCCCAAATTTTGTGTGGGGCCTCACATGACCCAATTGGGAAGGTTTATGGAACATCAACATAGAAGAACAAATCCTAGAAAATAGTTGAAATTTTTTTTGAAATTGCGATAATTCGAAAAGAAAAATCCGCCAAAATTTGAAATGATTTTAGCAACTGTTAAAACTGAAAGCTAAAATTATTTACTGGAAAGGACGCGTTAAGCTCCCTAAAAGCCTTGTTATATAACAATACACTAATACAAAAATAATATACAGGGTGTCCCACAAAACATGAAAGTTGGTGAATAATTTAAAATGTCTTCTTCCATAATTTGTTAAGTTGTTTGATACCAAAGACAATAATAAAAAATATTATATGGGAGTCATCTATTAGTAAAATTGATTTCAAAGTTAAATTAATTTGAGTAAAAGATTTATTTAGCGAAATAAACTGCAAAAAAGTCTTGAATGGAAAAAGACATTCAAAAATATTCACCAACTGTCATGTTTCGTGGGACAACCTGTATNTACGCAGAACATACAGGGGACTAATAGGGTGTACTAATACGCAGAACATACAGGGGACTAATAGGGTGTACTAATACGCAGAACATACAGGGGACTAATAGGGTGTACTAATACGCAGAACATACAGGGGACTAATAGGGTGTACTAATATGGGACATACAGGGGACTACTAGGGTGTTCTAGTACGCAGAAAATAAATCAATTGATCTATCCCCTGTAATGATGATTAATCATATTTAATGTTATGTTTTATACGTAAATAAATGATATTTGATTTGATTTGATTTGATAATAATTAAAGGATTGTCCCAATATTTAATTGGACTGACTCTGGATGTCCTAATATTTTATGGTGCACACAGGGTGTACTAATAATTAATGGAACTTACAGGGTGTCCCAATATTTAATGGAACTTACAGGGTGTCCCAATATTTAATGGAACTTACAGGGTGTCCCAATATTTAATGGAACATATATTTACCTGGATGAGGGTCAAATATTTCTTCCACCAAAGATACGGTTTCATGGATTCACCACAGGCCGCTGAAACAAATAAGATAAAAAAATAAAAATGTTTATCCCCAGGACATGAAAAGGTTGTTTACCATCAAATCTCATAATTATCTAGTAATACAATTTTGGTGTTAGCGCCGCGGGGGTTTAATATCGCTTAAGATAAAGTTAAGATGATCTGATACATCTTAAACCTTCTTGTTAAAGAGAAAATTTCTGCCCCAAAAAAAAGCATTTCTTATCAAAATGAACAGTACTTACCCAATGCATAGTAGGTGTACATAAATACATGTACAACACAGTTAAACATCGCTCCTAGAAAACTTGACCCCCCGGCCACATACTTGGTTCCTAAAATAAAGTTTAATGATTCCAAAGCTAAATGAAATACAATAATTACTATTTGGTATAGTGGTCAGTGTTACAATATTCTGTTAAGTAAAAAATATTCTACTAAATTCACCATCTACCGGTGATATTTTGAACTATCATTCTCAGCCACTAAAAACTTCCGGTTCATTTGAAGTACAATGCCAACTTATAGGCAGGTAGAGCATGTAGTAGTATAAAGAAGGACTTTAGACGGAAAAACGGAACGGTACACCAAATGAATCATCCCGTTTTAGATAGATACCATCTAGCGGGGTTCACATACACTTTATATTCGGCAATGTTTTTTATCAATTGGAATAAAATATACAATTTAGTTGTGCTAGTTATGCATTTAGGTACTTTCCCACCTTCCAGACTTTTGTCCGGTATATGGAGGTACACCGAGTGCGACAATGTCAAATAGAGCAAATAAAATACTTTTTTTCAAATTAATTTTCATGTATTTTGTTATTAATTGATAAAAATAAATAATCAGCCATTTTCAATCTATATATAAAGTGTGTGCAGGACCTTGTATTTGATGTAATATGTAGAACCTATCTACTGCAGTATAGAACGTGCCTAGTGCCTAGAGAAACTACGCAGACTGACTAGTTGTGCTAGTTCTGACTCTGAGTAGTTATGTATTTAGGTACCTTCCCACCTACCTGACTTTTGTCCGGTATAGTACCATCTAGCGGGAAATTATTGAACTAACCTATCCACCATAGTCCAATCACTATACAGATTAATGTGTACTATTTAGTGGGAAATTATTAAACTAACCCATCCACCTTATACCAAACATTAAAGAAATTAATGTTAACCATCTAGTGGGAAATTTTTGAACTAACCTATCCACCATAGACCAAACATGGTAGCATGATGGTAGACGTGGAGGAACGAGAGTTGTTGATTCTTCTTCCGCAGGATGATAAACAAACTATCTATAATATAACATAATTAAAAGGACTTACAGCGTAATAAGGGGCGTAGTCAGAAATATGTCCAGGGGGGTTACATTTTTATCGATTTTCCGGGGG
>NW_019398113.1:18666-24341 GCF_000591075.1 Eurytemora carolleeae
AGAAATATCCAGTTCTTTATTTTTACTTTATATTCGATTCGTCATTTATCTTACAACATATTATCTATATATATATTAAGTATGTACCTGCATAAAGGATGAGACTGTACCAAGACTGTACTAAGACTGTACCAAGACTGTACTAAGACTGTACAGAGTACAGACGAGCTGAAAATCTTAAAATATGACTATTCTACAGTAATAACCAGAAAACTGTGGAATAGGAAGACGACTTTAAAGCATTATTTTAGCGTATTTGATGCTTTTACAAAGCAAATAGTTTTTCCAGTATTTTATTAAATTAGTTATTAAGTGAATTGTGTCTGTTTACACTGCACAATTTCGGTGTCTCATGTTCATATTGGACTATTCAAAGTCATAAATTAAGCCTGAAAGTCGTCCTCCTATTCCAGAGTTTTCTGGTTATCACCGTATAGATAAACCAAGTCTTTTGTCTTGAATTTGTCTTTTATTGGACTATTTAATGATCTGGTAAGAAAAGAAACAGGTTTACCGTTTTATGGAAACATAAATATGAGAAAACAGACAGTACAATTCTGTATTATCGTCTCTGAAGTCTCATTCTTTGTGGGTAACCCTGTAAAAGAGATTAAAATGTAAATTCAATGAAACTGGGTCATGTTAGGTATCTAATCATAGATTTATTTTCGTTCTAATTCTGGAGTTTCAGATTGGAATCGGAACACCAAAAACCTATGATATGATACCTCATTGGACTCATTTTAATTAATTCTACATTTGACCTCTGCAGGTCATTTATATTTGAAGGATATATACCTTTAGGAGCATCTATGATCTAAAGGGGTCTCATACTGGAATTGGAACGCCAGAAAACCTATAATTTTATACCGAACATGACTTATTTTCATTGCTTTTATATTTTGTACCTCCAGAGGTCAAAGACCTTTAGGATCATCTTTGTTAAAAAAAGGCCTTATATAATTGAATTAGAACTCCTATAAACTATGATTTGATACCTAACATGACCCATTTTTTACCCCTTTAGAGGGCATTATTATGGAAGGATGTGAAAATGAAAGTCTAATATATGGATATAAGGATATAACGGGCGTGGCTGCTAAAATTTTAAAACACATCTGATAAAACTAAAATAATAAGGTTGATGTCAAAAATTTGATATTTTCTCCTATTTTCTAAGTTTCTACATTTGTGGAGGTCAAAATGGAGGTCAATAAAATTTCTCGACACATATGCTGAAATGCTATGCTCAGGTTCGGCCCAAAACGTTTTAAGGTGAAATTTGCATGATCCTGAGTCCATTTTGCGCGTTTTTGCATTGTTTTACCAAATTATTTTTTTCAAATCTGAATTATTTACTGAAAAAGACGTTTTCAGTTTTCACACAAACTTTTCAACAAACCTATGACAACCCCTATTTATTTTACAATTTTTACCGAGGCATTTGCTTGTGATTTATTAGTGTCTGTTTGCCTGAAAATAATGCCTTTTAATTTGCTGCAAAACTGTTGCAATTTGAATATCCAATTACAAAGATTTATTGTAACAACTACAAACACATTTACAGCTGTCATAGTTCAAGGTCCAAAAAAATATTACGACCCGTCCAATCTTTCCGTAAACTTTTTTTCTCATATATTATCATAAACAGAAAAAAAGACAAAACAGACAAATTTAATGATCGTTAAATAAAAATCCGATTTTTTTTTTGATTTTTACAATTATGAAAGAAGGGAAAACTAAGATTATTTTAAGGTAAGAGTCTATGATTTTTTTGTCAGAATTAAAGAATGTCGCTTCCAAAGTTTTTTTTTTTTTTTATTTTTTTTGAAAAAGTAGAAAATTCTGCAAAATCCTTTTATATTATGTATTGGTTGTTATGTTATTATTATACAGGGTGTCCCACGAAACATGACAGTTGGTGAATAGTTTAAAATGTCTTCTTCCAAAATTTGTTAAGTTTCTTAATGAATAGTAAAAAATATAATAAATATAATATAGCAGTCAAATTATAGTAAAATTGATATCAAATTAAAATATTTTTTTTAACGAAATATGCTGCAAAAAAGTCTTCAATATCTATAAATACAGAATATAGAAGAAGTCATTCAAAACTATTCAACAACTGCCATGTTTTGTGGGACACCCTGTATCTAATATAGTTTATGGAAGAAGACATTTAAAACTATTCACCAGCAACCGTCTTGTTTCGTGGGACACCCTGCACAGACAACAGTAAACTAGACAAGAGGAGACATTGCTGGTCAGACTTTGTGACCTCGTACCTACTCTAGGCTTGATTTTTCTTCACATTGCACAAGTATGCATATATAAGAAATTCAAAACATTTTTTTCGTCGAATGATCATGATAATGATTCAATAAAAAAAGTCATAATTAAATACATGATTTAAATCCGTCGTGCAACTTACTTCAGTTCAACGTGGGATAAAGAAATTTTTAACTATACAGTGTCGAATAATAAAAAAAGTTACAATCAGATCTTGCATATTATATTTTATTTTTATTCCGATGATGAACACTATCGATATTTCAAACCATCTGATCAAAGCTGTAAATATGATTTATTTAACTGTTTAAATTGTTTAGTTGTATAAAGTATGCAATACAGACGAGTGTAACTTGATATATATTTACACTATACAGTGAACACAATGATCCATATATGGATTACCATTTTAATCCTTCCAAGCATAAGGTTGAGATTTTTAGGTTTTCAGGATTTTATTACAGGAACTGTACCGTCATTTCAAGTGTCCGTCATTTATAGAGTGGCATGTCGGATTCACAACGGTACCCTTGATCGCTTTGTCTGATCAAGTATTTATTAGTTATCCATGTTTTTATTGCTCTCCAAAAGTGACTTCCGCGTTTATTGCTTTACAAAAAATTAAAGACGACATTTTTTCACATCACTGATCAGCTTGAGGCTCAAGGGTCACTTGTAATTACGCCTTCTTTCTCTCAAAGAATCTGTTCGGATAGTTTCCAGAGATAATTCAACAAATTACAAGAAAAAAAACTGATATTTTATAATTCTGGTTTTTCTAAGAAATACTTTGAGGATACACTAAACACATGCAGTCTAATGTAAACTCAGAAAGTAAATTTAGCGGATTATTGATGCAATGAACTGCATGAGATTTTACTCTGAGCAAATTTCCACTCGGATTTCGAAAATTTGCTTTCGGTTATTTAGAGTGGATCAAACAAACCTGGAGGAGAAGGTCGAATTCAATTCACAATACTGTTACGGGTTTGTGACTCCGTTGCTCCTATAGTGCTCATTTTACGCACAAGAGAAAAATTAGCAAATTTATTCAGTTGTTCGGTGTTCCTCTAGTTCTGATTTAACGCTTGGTTACGTATTATGAATTTAAACACATTTTTACTCTTCAATAAGAGAAGTTATAAATAAGATAGAAAACCTAAAAGATTTTACTTTAGTAGAACATCGGATATCTTACAATAACTTTATTCTATTACATATTATATCATTTAATAATTAATTAATATTAATCAACTTCTGGGATATGGAACATATTTGAGTTTATCTTTTCACTCTAAGTTGATCTAAAAGTAAAAAAGTGACGGGAAAAAATCATTGATAGAAAGTATTAAAGAAAACCGCGAATTTCCATTTATTTCTAAAGAAATATTATAAAATATTTTTGAATATATAGAAACAATAATAATAATAATGATAATGATAATAATGATAATAATGATTGATATTTAAGTTGCAACTATACCCTGGTGAATGGCCTCCTATTGGCTGGAAAAACAAATCAATCTTCTATCTCCTCCGACCTTGAAATTTCCTCCAACTCCTCCGAAACCTCCTCCATCGAAGAACATGGAAATGACTATATGGTTGGAGGTAATGAGGATGAAGAGTATGATGATTATGAAAATGAGAATGAAGAAGATGTTGAAACTAATAACCTGGATATTTCACCAAAGGTAAATATCAAGTCTGCTGAAAGGGACTGTAAGCGTAATTTCAAGTGATCCTCCATGCAAAGAGGACAATGCCCGATTTACAAACCTTCGACTGTTTATCGAGTAAAGAGAGCTCGGTGTTTAAATCTCTAGAAACCACTTGAATTCCAGTAGAACGTGGTGTACGCTACATACAGTGTGAACTCAACACAGCTTGAGAGTACAGTAAAAACGGTTTCCAATATATTTATTTTCAGCCAATTCTAGAAAGTAAATATTAATATTAATAATAAAATGTTCTACAAATAAAAGTCTTCTTGTAGATTAATGAGAATAACTCCGACAACCTTGACAAACCAAAGGGTTTAAGGGTACCTTTGGGAATCTTGCATTGCCATCTTTGCATGGTGGAAGGTCACTTAAAATTATGCTTACAGTTCCTTTAAAATAAATAAATCCAGAGGTTGAAACTTTTGAACCTTTGTCTTGGGTTTTGTTTTGTTTGACTATTTGTCTAGTCATTAAATCAATGAAACTTAAAGGGGGGAAAAGTTTGCATATTCCGATCCTAATATTCTAATATTTTTCGAAAAATCTTTTAAATGTAAAAAATATAACTTTTTATATTTTAGTTTGCAGGAAAGGGGGAACAACAAATGGCTTTTATCTTTAAGCAAGGAGGTATCTATCAAGACTATCTATCTATCTATCAAGACTATCTATCTATCTATCAAGACTATTTATCTCTATATATCTAGTAGTAATCTCTGTTTGTCTGTGTGTTTGTATGTCCGATCATAAAGTCATGAACCCCTTTTTGCCTCAAATGATGATACTGGTAAACTCGGTAGAACCACGGAAATGTTCTTAACTGATATATTATATACCAGGCTTAAAGGGCGCTTCGCGTCCATGTAACTGGCTCTAATCTTCCAATGGCGGATTTCCAAAATTGGAAAAAAATACTCTGATGCAAAATTTTGACCTGCCATACAATTTTCTTGGGGTCATGTAAGCTACCGCAAAATTTTGACTTTTATTGGATACAAAAAACAAGCTATACTGTATACTGTATATGTTTTTTAAATCTATTTTTTTGCTTTTGTTTTCAAGAATGCAGCAGTTCACTTATACATCGAGATTGGTTGCTGACAGGTAAAAAAAAAATTACAACAAAAAAATAATTACATAATTTAAATAAATCAACTTTTTTTTGCAGCGGCACACTGTTTGGGCTCAGACAGTACCTGTATATAAATATTCAGTACACTGTGCATACATTCTCCAGTACCTGTATATAAATATACAGTACACAGTACATATATTCTCCAGTTCCTGCACATAAACATACATTACACTGTACATATATTTTTTAGTACCTGTATATAAATATACAGTACACAGTACACTGTACATATATTCTCCAGTACCTGTACATAAATTTACAGTACACTGTGCATACATTCTCCAGTACCTGTATATAAAAATACAGTACACTGTGCATACATTCTCCAGTACCTGTACATAAATATACAGTACACTGTGCATACATTCTCCAGTACCTGTACATAAATATACAGTACACTGTGCATACATTCTCCAGTACCTGTACAGAAATATATACAGTACACAGTACATATATTCTCCAGTACCTGCACAATACACTTTACATACATTCTACAGTGCCTGTACAAATACATTCTTTAGTACCTG
>NW_019398114.1:0-491 GCF_000591075.1 Eurytemora carolleeae
TTCTGTGTCTAAAACATTCTCCTCAATCTTTCTTGAGTAATGAGCAATAAATAATTAATGTTTACATACATAGTTACATATATACTTATATACAAATCTACAGTACTGTAAACATGCGTCCAGTTCCTACTATTCAGTTGTCACAGACTATAGAGATAAAACTTTATATGTAGCCTTAAATTTTGTTGTCCGTGTCAATCATGGCTTGCATATGCATTTTTGAAATTTCTTCTGCCCTATCTGGGCTTTCTGTACTTCTAAACATCTCCTGTACTATCTGTGTAATCTGTACTTCCAAACAACTCATGTTCTATCTGTTTAATCTGTACTTCAAAACAACTCCTGTTCTATCTGTGTAATCTGTACTTGTAAACATCTCCTGTTCTATCTGTGTACTCTGTACTTCTAATGATGAATAAAACATTTTTCATCTTCCCTATATTGTTTTTATTTTCTAGAACAATACATGCGAGATCTCCCCCCCCCCCCCC
>NW_019398114.1:519-4750 GCF_000591075.1 Eurytemora carolleeae
TCCTATTCTTTTATCATCCTTTTCATTTATCAGTCTTCTTCCTCCTATTCTTTTATCATCCTTTTCATTTATCAGTCTTCTTCCTCCTATTCTTTTATCATCCTTTTCATTTATCAGTCTTCTTCCTCTTATTCTTTTATCATCCTTTTCATTTATCATCCTTTTCTTTAATCATCCATTTCGTTTATCATCCTTTTCTTTTATGACCCTTTTCGTTTATCATCATTTTCGTTTATTATCCTTTACGTTTATCATCCTTTTTTTATGATCCTTTTCGTTTATCATCCTTTTCGTTTATTATCCTTTTCTTTTATCATCCTTTTCGTTTTTAATCCAATTCGTTTATCATCCTATACGTTCATCATTCTTTACATTTCTCATCCTTTATGTTTATCATCCTTTACGTTTATCATCCTTTCGTTTATCATCCTTTTCATTCATCATCTTTTTTTATACATATTTTTTCCTCATCCTTTTATCTCTCACATATTCATCTTTCGTCCCTCTTCATCCTAGTCTCCGCCTTTAATCTTTACTCTCCTTATTTTTCGTTCCTTTTCTCTCCTTCTTTCCTTTCTTCCGTTCTTCATCTTTATTTTCTTATTCCTCTATACCTCCCTCCCTGACGCTCTTCTATCTTTCTATCTTCTTAAAGTTTTTACTGCATACAAATTTAATTCAGTACATTTCTTTTATTCTATCCCCTTTTCATCCCCTTCCTTCTTTCCAGACATATTTATGCAATAATCCCTCAACCGCAACCACTCCCCCCCCTTCCCTTTCCCCCCCACCCCATCCCCCCTAATTCCCATAACAACTGCCCATGTTATACTCTCCCAAGAGACAAAGGAAAAGTAATATGCATAAAAAGAATTTTGAAAACAAAAAGCAATCCAATTTCTACTCCAGGAGTGATGATCATTCGGGGAGAGGTATTTTAATAAATAGGGAGGAAATTGTTAAAAAAATACAAAAGGGTTTGAGGGTTATCTGAAGGGTGGAAGGTGGGTTGAGGGTGATATGAAGGGTGGAAGGTGGGTTGAGGGTGATCTGAAGGGTAGAAGGTGGGTGGAGGGGGATCTGAAGGGTGGAAGGTGGATGGAGGGTGATCTNTTCATGTTTAAGCTGGAATGGTGGATGGCGGGGGATCTGAATGGTGGAAGGTGGGTTGTGGGTGATTTGTAGGGTTGAAGGTGGGTGGAGAGTGATTTGAAGGGTTGAAGGTGGGTGGAGGGGGATCTGAAGGGTAGAAGGTGGATGGAGGGTGATCTGAATGGTGGAAGGTGGGTTAAGGGTGATCTGTGATGAACATCAAAAGTTTTTTTTATCAATTTTTGGATTAGATGTAGCTTACCATTTTAGCTTTTTATTTAAATGGTTTCCCTAATAATAAACCAATTAAAATGTCATGATGATGCTCTTTTTGAGTGCGTGTAAAAAGCATTTACATGTAAAATTCTCTTATTTGAAAGATTCAAAAATATATTATCTTAAAATAAATAAAAAGATGATTTAATTTAATGTAAGTATTCTTTTATTTGATTTCCGATAAGAAAACAAATAAATGATTAAATTGGAAAAAAAATGTTGATGAAGAAATCTTTTTGGTTTTTTTCTAAATCTTGAAAGGTGTTGCAGGAATCAATATTCAATCAAACTTCTGATTTTTTCCATTTTTTCTTCTAAATGTTAAATTCTTTTTTTTCCATTTGATCCAGTTGATCCTGTTCCTTCTCTCCAGGCTTTCAGCTCAATTCAGAGCAAATGTCAAATAAAACTTTCTTCAGAAACTTCTTTTACTTTTCTGCAGAATTAACTTTTTTTTCTGTCAATACTAGGGTTTCCATTATTCCGGAACAAAATTACCTTATCTTATTGTTTAATTACTCTTTTTACATAATTTTTACATAGTTTTTTTATCATAAAACTTCTGAAACTTAAGTTCAAGTTTATATCCTTTCATCTTTGAATATGGAAAACTCAACGGAAACAAAATTATTTAGTTTAATTATTGTATTGCAAAACATTCTAAACTTCGTCGTCGACCGGCCTTAAAACATAGACGTTTCGTATATCTTTTATTCACACTTTTTTTGCCAGTTTCACTTTTTAAAATGGTATGACTCAAAATATTGAAGACGCAAAATATTTTAAAAATCCGATTGAAACAATCTCACAATAAAATCCTAGAAAATCTAGGGGTGTCCGATAAGATGGGGTGCATGGGCAAGGGCATGACCGGTGTCTTTGAGGAAAAGAGGTCTCCGCTAGTACTCCATAATTTCTTCCCAAACTAAATTATTTTAATCATTTTTAACACAGGACATTTGAAAAATTGTTAAAAGTTTGTAAAATTATCTCTAATGGTGTGCTATGCTTTTAGAAAATTAAAAAGTTTAAATTCTGAAATTAAATCTAAATTGAAATGACATGTTCAGGTTAAATTCTGTCTCGTAACTTCCATTGCTGATGTTTACCCTTCCGATTATTTAGCTTTAAAACACACATTCTTGTATTAGTCTTCTAGCTGAGTTCATGTAGGGAAAAGGTTAAAAGAAAGAGAAACGAACAGAAAAGATAAAACTGTAATAGTATGTACAAAATTAATGATGATTTTTGTTTGGAAAAAAAGAAAGAGAAAAAAGACAAACTTTTAAGAAAAATGGTGACACCTCCCGTTTATTTAAAGTTCCGTACGTCTACACGCCCTTCAGTAATGACTGTTGCAAAATTGAATGTTTAAAAGTAAATTAAAAGAATGTTAGAATTGTTCTCCCAATCAGTCCCAGGCCACAAGCATGGAATACTGTAGAGGCAATTAACTGGGAAATTACTAGATAGATTCCTGGATTCTAAACAGATACTTGAAGGGACTATAAGCTTAATTTCAAGTGACCTTCCAAGTTAAGATGGTAACGCCCGATTCACAACGGAAATTCATGTAAATGTTCACAAATTAAAGCCAGCACATCAAACTAATACAGTATGATCCGTTACAATTTCTTTGTTTTGTGTTAAATAAATTTTAACATGTGTATTAGCTATAGGTGAATTAAAATCATTATTTTATTAAACATTAACAAGACTTTCGATCTAAAATCCTGCCTGAGTCGAGAATCAACTCAGTTTGATTAATATTAAAGACGGGATGAAAAGAATGTAAAATATTGCATAAATTTTGAATAGTTTAAAATATTTCCCCAGCACAATGATTTGAAATGGGCACGGTTTCATCGTTTTGCGTAAAAATCTATCTGCATTTTGCCATTTATTTCGTTTTAGCTGAAGTTCAAAACAAGCTTGTTGTATTTATAAAATGTAGATATCTAGGGCTACAAAAACGTATAATTGAGTTACTAAGGCAAAACCAAGGGTCACGGTTGCGACACTTAAAAGTCGAACTAGTATTTAAAATGATGCACAATTTTCAGAGCTTTCTGGATCTCTGTGGTACATTCTCCTCTTTTCACTTCCGACCAATCTAAACTTTTCCTTTAACTTTCAGAAAGCAAATTATTTAGTAGATTCTATATTCCAGACTTTTTTTTAGTTTTTAATTTAGATTTACGAAGATGATAATAAGAGTCTGCAAAATTTTAACATTGTTCCCTTTATTACATGACATTATGATGTGTTTATATCATAGATAAATAATAACACAGATAGAACACTAAATATTGTCTTTTAAAGATTTAAAGGTTTTTCGTTCACATTAACCCTGAGAGAGAGGCCCAAAGGAGTCACGCGCATGGGGCGTAGAAACGGCTTTTTATCTGTCTTGTAATTCAACGTTGCATGCGCGAAACTCCTTTTGGCTTCTGCCTCAGGGTTATTGTGAACGCAAAGACTAAATCTAGTTATCTATATATGTTTTTATTAATCTATGGTAACGGTTCATATGGACAACAAATTAAGGTTGATTCCAAAAAAATGTGTTCCAACCTCATTTTTTTCTAATATATATTCTTATTAGTTGTTTTATACCTTAAGGTAAAATTAAGAAGCATATGATGGAAAATAAAGAATAGTCATTTTTTATGCTAATATTTTAAAAACAAAGTAAAAAAAACAGTGAAATAAACAACCAGAAATGATACAAATTATTTATTTTTAAACATTTAAACATTGTGTACAACATTTTAAACATATAAACATTGTGTACATCATTTTAAACATATAAACATTGTGTACATCATTTTAAACATATAAACATTGTGTACATCATTTTAAA
>NW_019398114.1:5166-26169 GCF_000591075.1 Eurytemora carolleeae
GGGCAAATGTGTTAGTGGAATTTGAAAAAAAAATTTTAACTGGGGGCATTTTTTTTAAAAATTGGGGGCATTTTTTTTCAAAATTGGGGGCATTGGGGCAAATGTGTTAGTGGAATTTGAAAAAAAAATCTTAACTGGGGGCATTTTTTTAAAAAATTGGGGGCATTTTTTTTCAAAATTGGGGGCAAAAAATTATTTTGGGATCGAGAAAATCAGCTTTTTTGGGAATTATATTGACCCCTGCTTTCACCTCAACTGTTCTGTCACGATTACAGTAATTAAGGTCATAATTATTAAGATTATTATAAGATTATTTACTATTTATCTCTTCATTACAAGGAGGCGAAGACAATGTTCTATTCCCTCAGTGTTAGTTCATTTGTTACTTAGAAACGAAGCATATAACAACCATTGTTTAGAAAAAACAATGGTATATAAAAATTCAGCGGGAGTTGTGGGAGCGCGTGAACGATCGATTAAGACTAACGCAGTGTAGGGGGTGTCCTAATAAACATGGGAATTGAGAGACGACTGTAAAGTCGTCTTTGATTTCTGATATCTATTCATGGCAAAGAAAGCAAAATAAAGAGGCTGTATGTCTACCGAGGTGTTCATAAAGTGATCTACCTTTCTTGTAACTTAAAAAATGATGAAGATATGAGATTTTGAGACAATTTTGATTTTTAAATAAATTTAAAACAAATTTCGCAATATCTCCGTCAATTTTGAAGATACAAAAATGGTAGACAACATTTTAAAAATCTCAATACATGGCGTTTTCGATATTTCATGTTTAAGCTGGAATATAGCAATAATTGTTTACATAAAAAAATGTCTCATGGATCGAAAACGATACAAAGGTCGTCTCTGAATTCTCACGTTTATTAGGACACCCTGTAGAATAAGATTTTTTCATCTGCTGGGCGCCACAGTTTGAAGAAACTTTTTTCACTTTTTTCACTTTTTTTCTTTTACCACTGGGTTAACTCTTTTACCACTGGGTTAACTCTTTTACCACTGGGTTAACTCTTTTACCACTGGGTTAACTCTTTTACCACTGGGTTAACTCTTTTTATGAAACTTTTTCTTCTTTGAACCGATTGGTTTCGTAAAGTGAAAACCAGAAAACTCCGAAATAGGAAGACGACTTTTAAACTCAAGTTATGACTTTAAACAATCCAATGAGAGTGAGACACAGTAATTGTGAAGTGTAAACAGGCCAATTTTATTGAATTATTAAGTGTCTAGTCGTCTTCCTATTTCAGAGTTTTTGTGGATATCACTGTATTAAAAAAGCAAACAGTTGGTTTAAACTGTTTTCATTCGACCGCTAGAATCAAATTTTTTTTAAACAATATTTTCTTCAACCGCTGGATGAATTTTTTTTTGTGAAACTTTTTTCTTCTTACAATTATAAAAAAATTTCCTTCAACTGCTGGTTCAACTTTTTCTTCTTTCAACGGCGACGCATAAGGATGTCTGTATATGAACATTTATATGGTTAAATAATGGTGGTAAAAAGTAGTGTATAAAATTGGTAAAAAAATGGTGTTTCAAATTGGAATAAAAGTCGACTTGAAAAGTT
This sequence comes from Eurytemora carolleeae, assembly GCF_000591075.1. Classification (NCBI taxonomy): domain Eukaryota; kingdom Metazoa; phylum Arthropoda; class Copepoda; order Calanoida; family Temoridae; genus Eurytemora; species Eurytemora carolleeae. Next base: position 6,752 of record NW_019398114.1, read on the forward strand.
GACAAAAAGTCGACTTAGATGTCGACAACAAGTTTCATTTCGTTTATTTCTTGTTTGTGAAGGACCTATTTCGGTCGGTTTTTTTTCATTCATTCAATCGTTCTTACTGAATGATCGTTCAGTAAAATCATTCTTTTAGTTAAATTATTCGTTCAGTAAAATCTCTGTTCAATAAAATTATTCGTTCAGTTAAAAAAAAATTTTTAGACGAAAAATCGTTTCCAAAAAGTTTTTTCCCAAAAATCGTTCATTCAGTTTTTATAAAAGAAGAAAGAAGTTTCACAAAAAGAGTTCAACCAGCGGTTGAAAGAAAAAAGATTCTGTAAAAGATATTATTCAATTGGTTGAAAGAAAAAGGGTTTAACAAAGTTTCTTAGAAATGTGGTACCAGCAGTTAAAAAAATAGAATCAAACGATAAAAAATGTGATTCTAGCAGTTGAGGGGAAAAACGTTGCTCAACATTTTGTCAAAAATGTTTACCAAAATAATGTAATTTAAATGGTTGATCCAATTTTTAATTAGAAAATGAAGAAAAGGTAGAAAATCTTATTCTAGACTGCCTAGACTAAGTCTTATTCTAGACTGCCTAGGCTAAGTCTCTATAACCACTGATTCAATCCCTACAAAGTATTTATCATTGGACAAACATTGACATATACGTCACATATTATTGCATAAATATTACATATTGTCATACTTTGAAAGCTTTCCATTATAACGTATAAATATTTCAGAAGTTACTGTAGTTCAAACTAAGCAGAATGACTGGAAACCAAAAACTTGTAATAATAATTATTTGTACCTTGATGGTTATGATGTCTATATATTCAGTTGGTTTACCCACAGCTCCATCTAAACCTAAAACTGGACTCAAATGGGGGATCTGGAATACAAGTTACCCCTGGCCAGGAGATAAAGAATGTGGAGGATTTGTAACGAGAATAGCAAAACCAGGAACCATCCCTATGAGAGCTCTAGCTTCCTACCCTGGCTCTGGGAATACTTGGATCAGATATCTGATTGAGGGTGCCTCAGGGATCTATACTGGGTCCATATTTGTTGCTAAGTCAATTACTGATGCTGGACATCTCGGGGAGCTGAGGAATTTCAGTGATGGGTCTACAATTCTTCAAAAGACCCATCACAGAGCCATCTACCCATACGGTTATAGACAGTATAACATTACATGGAGAAGAGAACACATAGAGCTGTTCCAAGGAAGAGCTATAGTTGTGGTTCGTAATCCATTTAATTCCATTCTTTCCTACTGGAACTTTTACAAAACGGGTAGTCAAACAGCATCAGCAGACAGGAACAGTTTGCTTTCAAAGGAATTCCAGGACTTTGCTTTTGTTGGAATCAACCGTTGGTATGAGCTTATCTCAGATTGGTTGGAATATGGGAAAGATGTTTACTTTGTGTTTTATGAGGATCTAAAAGATGACCCTGTAGAAGAAATACAAGCTTTGTTTGGCCATCTTGGGATAGAACTCGACCTGAACAGACTGGAGTGTATTAAGAAACATCTCACTGGAAAATTTCAGAGAAAGAACCACGTTGAGGAAAATCTATATTCTTTTGATCATCAAGCTTTGTTTAAACTTGTTATAGATGCTGCTAGCAAGAGGATAGAGGAGAAGACTGGTAGATCACTTCCTCTTCATAAATATAATTTCTATAAATAGCAGTGCTTAGGATCCATTTCGTGTTCATAAGAATTCAGATTCTTGAATGGTTCTTTTGAAGCTTAAATTTGTGTACGCTGTTTGACTTTTTGACTGTCTGATTTTATCTCTAATTTTCATAATATTTTTTAAAGAGATGTTTCCATTGGCTTTTGTGAAAAAAGTCACTGATTGCCAAATATTAAGAGTTTGTGTGTGTAATAAGTTGTTTTGATATAGGAAGACGACATTAAATCAATCTGTAAAAGCAAACTTTGCTTTTACAATGTGTAAATCAACTTAGTATTTGCACACCTGCTGTGTTTCATGTTCATCAAACATTTTGAGTCAAAAAGTTGTTTTTTATTTTTTCTAGTTTTATGGGTAACATAAACATTGTCTTACTTTAATTCTTATATTTTTATATCATATTTTGAACATTCAAGGTGACCCCAAAATTAAGGGATTAGGGGAAAAAGCTACTAAAATTGAATTCAGGTAAAAATTGGTGATGGAACCCAATTGTAACCTTGTACCCTTGTAACCTTGTAACCTTGTAACCTTGTAACCTTGTATCCTTGTAACCTTGTAACCTTGTAACCTTGTAACCTTACTACTTCTTTTATAAATATCTAAATATCTTTATCGTCTTCTCATTTTTTTTCTTTCACTGTCAATCCAATTTCTTCTACATATATTCTGGTAGTTATTTATTATCAGAAATATGTATACTACAACATATATTCTGGTAGTTATTTATTATCAGAAATATGTATACTGCAACATATATTCTGGTAGTTATTTATTATCAGAAATATGTATACTACAACATATATTCTGGTAGTTATTTATTATCAGAAATATGTACACTACAACAAATATTCCAGTAGTTATTTATTATCAGAAATATGCATACTACAAAATATATTCTGGTAGTTATTTATCATCAGAAATGTGTATACTACAACGTATTTTCTGGTAGTTATTTATTATCAGAAATATTTATACTACAACATATATTCTGGTAGTTATTTATAATCAGAAATATGTATACTACAAAATATATTCTGGTAGTTATTTATCATCAGAAATGTGTATACTACAACATATCAGAAATATGTATACTACAACATATATTCTGGTAGTTATTTATTATCAGAAATATGTATACTACAACATATATTCTGGTAGTTATTTATCATCAGAAATATGTATACTACAACAGAATAAAAGAAAGAAAAATCTTTAATTGCTTTGTGTAAAAATATACATGACTGGTAAAAATCAATCCTGGCACGGTATAATTTTCAAAATTGTAAATAAAGTTATTAAACGGCATCAAATTATGTGCTTTAATGTGAATATTAATAAAACCTTTAAATCAAGAATGAAGTACTACTTCAAATTACTATTATTGATAAATAAAGCAAAAAAGCACAAATGTTTTAATTTCTGATTACTATATGTTTTGCATAAAAAATCTAATGCTCAAATTAGAAACATTTAATTATTTTGAATTTATTTTATAATGTTAGTTTTTTTTAAAAAATATTTTAAGTACATATGTATATATTATACAAGGTGTCCCAAAAAACATGGGAATTCAGTGACGAATTCGATATCGTCTTTGTTGTGAATTAGCATATTGTAATACCTAATTTATAAGACCATAATATTATTATGTCTGCTAGAGTTTATTTAATGAAAATAGTAAATGGCAGTAAAGATGTGTCTATAATATCTCCGCAAGATGAACAGTGAAGACGGACAAGTTTACTTTGTCTGTATACAACCGTATGCAGTCAAAACATAAACAAACAAAATGTGAACATAGCAGAGCGAAACTCTTACAGATTACGGCTTTCTCAGTAGGTATCACTATACTAAATCAAAGAATTATTTAAAAAGACGATATCGAATTCGTCACTGAATTCCCATGTTTATTGGGACACCCTGTAGATATTAGACAAAAACAAATTTAAAAATAGAATAAAGCAGATCTTTAAATTTTGAAGTTCTCATTCCCAATCAATAAGTTTTAAAGGACTGTAGAAGTGGTCCTTCAAGTACAGAGAGCCATGTTTGATGCACAACGGTACCTATTCCGCACAATAACAAAACAGTTGCGCGCAATTCCGCGTAGTTCCCCGCAACGGAATTAAGATAGAAACCCTATTCCGGATCAATTTCTTGTGGAATAATCGTCTCGTAAATTTTTTTTAATATTTGGTAGGTTACTCTCGATGCGGTCCAATGTTTAGGGTCTAGAAAATTCAAATCTTCTAAACAAATATAAAAAACGGTTATTCTGGAAATGGTGTATAACCTTTGTATACATTGCAGAAAAATTGCATACTTTTCAGTAAAGTTTTGTTTAATAATAATCCCCTGATCTATTGATATAAAAGGTGACAGCAATAATAATTTTTTCTTTTACTTATTACAATAGTCCTCTATGAATATAAATATTAATATTAGTAAATCTGGAGAAGCTCAAAAAAAAAATTATAAAATTAACTTGATTTGAGATTCATAGAAGTTCCTTATAATCATTAAAAAATTTAAGAACTCTCCTTATGTTTAACATATTTATAGTATATAAGATTCAGATATAAAATTCTTTATATAATCACCCGTACGCATCAATATACTTAAAAAATACTTTTAGAAAATAAAAATCTTTTCATTTGTGCAAGGGAAAAATTATCAAGTGTTAAATACGGGTTAATGTCAAAGGAGTCAAGGGTTGACCCGGTCCGCCTCAACAGTCAGTATATAATTTTACATGCTTAACAGACAGTACTCCATCAAGGATTTGACAGAAAAAGCTATAAAACATTATTACTAAATATTGCCTAATTATGACTGATTAAGAGCTATATAAAACTAAACAATCTTTACACGGAAAGGAAAATATTTAAAACAAATGAATTAAATATCATCTTTCGTAGTCTTTGATTTAAGCGCTACCTTTATTGTAGATCCAAAACCTAGAAAATTGGCATAATTTCTTCGAATCTTGATATTTATTAAGAAAGGTATTGTTTAAATCAAAAATTACATCATGGCGTCCGGGAACTCCCTCCCTCTATCCAAACCTCCGCATTATAATCTCCTCTTATTGTTTTTTACCTATAAGGACAAAAAAAAAATCTCAAGTCTTCGATATAATTAAATGAAACATTTTCTTAAAAACCCATTAAACTATATAAATTAGCATGTTAAAAAATTTACCGAAAAACCTTCAAACTTAAAATATTTTACTCAAATGCCTTAGCAAAATCTTACCAATGACCATACTTAAAGAATGTTACTAAAATTATACAAATCAAGCTATGATTAAGAACTCTAGTTTTTTTGGAGCATCCTGTAATTATTCAAAATTATCAAAATACAAGTTGTAAGTCTCATAAACACGTTAGTAATGTTAGTTTTTAAATAAAGTAAATCAATATATATAGTGTGTTGAAGATTTATTAGGAGTAAAATTTCACTGGAATGAAATAAAACAATAAAAGTTGAATGAACTAGATCTTATTCATGGCGGCTACATCAACAGATTGAACATAGTCCTCAAACTCCTCGATCTTCTCTCCCAACTCCTCAATGGAAACCTGGACAAACGGTTTAATTAAATATTATATTTGGTAGTTGACATTTTTACAAATAAAGTAAAATAAACAATTCCACGGCCATAGTTAAGCAAAAAAAAGACAATCTACGATTTCGCAGAAATTTAAAACAAGTGCCATTCCAAAGAAAGAGACAGTCTCTTTCATGAAGGAAAAATAAGTTTTACATTTTCAAAACACCAAGTTAAGCATAAACTTTCAGCAAAATCGGAGATGGCCAATTTCAAAATTTAAAACAAAAAATGGCGCGCTTGTTAGCACTTTTTAATTTCTTTTCCTACTTTTTTAATAAAAACAAAAAATGTTGAAGGGGAAAATCTGTCAGGAAAACTCAGACTCAGAATTTATGTGCCAAGTACCAAAATATGTTTTTTTTCAGCCCTTACTTGAACACTTTATTGTACGAATATTAATCTTATTTGAACTCGGATATTCTAGAGTTTTAATGATACCTCAACCAGAGATGGAATTTAAAGAATTTGAGCCGCGGTTTAAATCCGCCAAACCCCGGTTTAAATTCAGCGCCGGCTTAAATTTTGAAACATTTGATACAACTTTAAGTGGAACCAACCATATTTAAACCGCGGCTTAAATTTAAACCGCCGCTCAAATTCTTTAAATTCGGCCACTGGAATGTCTAATGTCATCGTTAACCCCAATTTGCAACCGTAATTTTCAATTAGTGTGTACGATACATATTGTAACCAGGGACCAAATTTAATGAATTTGAGCTACATCTTTTAACTACCTACAGCCGGTTCAAATATGAACCACCAATTCAAAGCCAAAGAGTCAGGAAGGGTTTGAATCGGTGATTAAAGGGAATGTCCACATTTCCATACAAAGTGTGGGGGGGGCCTTCGATGTTGTTTTTAGAGATATCTCTCTGATCTTTGGCATGCAGGCCTGAATTGTGATCTAGTTTTTTAATCAAAAACCTAAGTGAGGGAAAAATAATTTTTCCCTTAATTTTCCAACATTTCAGACATTTTTTCAACAACTTTGTATTAGGTCAATGTGTGGTGTCTTAAGTAATCAACATTGGGTGGGGAAACTCAATTCTGGATTTTATAATACATTTCCCCCTCTCCTTATACCATTTCCCCCCTTTCCCGCATTTTCCCCCAAGGCCAAAGAAGCCTTCTGATTTTACTACTAGAGATTTCTCTCCGATTTTTTGCATGCATAACTGAGTTGTAATCTAGTTTTTAAATCAAAGACTAAAGTTGGGGGAAAATAATTTTTCCCTATATTTTCCCCGCATTTTCCGGTCATTTTTTTCAAAACCTTTGCGTTAGGTCCAAGTGGGGTGTCTAAAGTCATAAACATTGGGTCGGGAAACTCAATTCTGGATTTTTGATAAAAACTATATCACAATTCAGGCCTGCATGCCAAAAATCAGAGAGATATCTCTTAACAACAAAGCCAGAAGCCCCCCCCTCCCCCCCTTTGTATGGAAATGTGGACATTCCCCTATGAACTGGCTTGGCGATAAGGACCTCTCATTCTTAAAATTAGGTGTCTGGTTCTGGTTCTTGAAAATCATTTTAGGAAAATGTTAAACCCCCGGAATATTACCTTCTCATCTTCTACAATGCACATAACCTGGAGCTTCTCGATTCCGTAACCTAAACAAATACAGTACTGAGGACAAGAAGCCTTTAAGTATGAATAACCGAATCGTGGTAAAATCCGCTTAAATTAAGAAAATGAACATTTAAAAATACAAGATCTCTTTTCCTTCGATTTCGAGTCCAGGGTAAATTATGTTAGTATAGTTTCCCTCACATAAATTATTGCGACGCAAGCATTATTTGTAGCGTGCTGAGAAATTGTGGAAATGAGGAAAATAAGAATGAGGGATCTGCACATAACCCACAAAGGTTGACTTCAAGAGACAATACGAAATATACTCAGCCTGTCCTCCTTAAATCTATGATTCCCTGGAACCATAAACTCGATTTTCTTTGCCATCATTAAATAAGTAAAGACGATATTTAGGGAATCAGTGTTTAAGATCTGGATCCGTTGGATCCGCAAGATTTTGGCTTCCTGGATCCGGATCCAAGGGGTAAAATATCTACCAAAAACTGCAAAAAAAATCTGAACTTGGTTAATAAAGTTTTAGGATAAAAATAAGCAAAAAAAAAATTTGAAAATAATTTTTTGTTAAAAAAATTCAGTAAATCTTACAGAAATGACCTGGATCCGGATCCTTTTTTTTTCCAGTGCGGATCCAGGATCCGGATCTGGATCCGCATCAAAATTAAATGGATCCTAAGCACTGTAGGGAAGAAGACATAAATTAACCTTGTAATTGTCATATTTAAGAGTTTCATGCAGTCTTTGAAGTCGCATAGTTTTGGGTGTAATCCAACAGTCTATTAGCAGCCAAGCAAACTGAATCAGAGGAGCACGGGCAACGACGTGTGCTAATGACGCCGGATGTGTCAAGTATTTGTCAAAATTAAATTTGTTCAGAGCTGGGAACTCGAGTTTTTGATTAAAATCAATGCTTGATCACCATTTAATCTCAATTCTATGCCCTGCATATTAATTGTACCCAGAAGGAAAAACTGAAATGAAGAGATCTAGCTTTAGTCCTTGTACGTGCCCACAGTGGACATCGAGATAAAGTAATGAACAGTTTCCAGCTCTGCTTGCACAATATTCATGTTCTGTTTACCGATTGGAACCTTCTTGCTGGCTCCCCAGACCAGACCGTCCATCTGAATACTCTTGCAGCACTCCAGCATTTTGTCGAGGTCGGTCTCATCGTCCCAGGGCTAAATAATCAGAATTTAACAATTAAATTAAAATATTTATCTATTTCTTGAAACCTAATACTTATAGGTTCATGGGAAACAACAAAACAAGTCAAGGCAATAATGAACAGGTTATTCGATCAAAAAATCTAAAAAAATATTTAACGTTGAGAAAATTAGAAAATTGTGCATTACTTTAAACTGCTCTCAATTAAGTGAATTAAGTAAATCAATTTTTTCAGACCTAACCGTTAAAACGGGTTCAAGGGAAACAATTTAAACTTCGGGTACCATTAAACAAATAGACAAATAAAACAAAATTTAATAATTTAATTTAAGAAAAAATTGAAAATTGTGAACTACTTTGAACAGCATTAATTGAAGTGCAGAGGTTTATATTTTCATTTTATGAAACTGGTTTTTGTTGCTTTGGATAAAAAGGACAAATTACATCAAAATGCAGATTATCATCTTCTGATACTGAAGAGCCAAAAACTGATTTATTTTCCCTATTATTAGTTTCCCCAAATACAGCGATGAACAGGCATTTTATCAGTTAATTTTCATTATTAACAAGGATATAAATATTCCATTTCTGATCCCAAATGAGAAAGGAGTTGGAAGTACATTTAGGGGCATGAAATTACACTTTCTGTGTAATTGTCATTGTGAACTTTGGTAAGTTTTTTGTTTACGTGCAATACACTTCAGAAATGCGTACTGCATTTGTGGTGTTCACGATAAAAAGGTTAATTGCTGCCCCAAATATCAACCAATCAACATTTGGGATAAGATTGGATGGCATTATATGGACCCCTGATTTTGAACCCTTATGACAATCGATTAATTGGTTGCTGAAGGAATTGAAACAGAAATTCCGGCCTGCGTTCAGAAAAGATGTATCAATGTATAATTACCTTGACGTCGAAGAGAACAGAGGTTTTAGCGATGAGTGCTGGCTTCTTAGATTTCTTCTCTGCATAGGCCTTCAGCCTCTCAGCGCTTTAGAAATACAATACATAAATATTGCCTCAGCGCTGTAGAAATACAATGTATAAATATTGCCTCAGCGCTGTAGAAATACAATGTATAAATATGTCTCAGCGCTGTAGAAATACAATGTATAAACATCAGCGCTGTACAAATACACTGTATAAATATGGCCTCAGCGCTGTACAAATACGATGTATAAGCATATCTCAGCGCTTCTACAAATACAATGTATAAATATGTCTCAGCACTGTACAAATACAATGTATAAATATGTCTCAGCACTGTACAAATACAATGTATAAATATGTCTCAGCGCTGTACAAATACAATGTATAAATATGTTTCAGCGCTTTACAATTACAATGTATACATTTGTTTCAGCTCTGTACAAATACAATGTATACATATGTCTCAGCACTGTACAAATACAATGTATAAATATGTCTCAGCGCTGTACAAAAACAATGTATACATATGTCTCAGCGCTTTACAAATACAATGTATAAATATTGCCTCAGCACTGTACAAATACAATGTGTAAATATGTCTCAGTTCTGTACATATACAATGTATAAATATTGCCTCAGCGTTGTACAAATACAATGTATAAATATGTCTCAGCGCTGTAAAAATACAACGTATAAATATTGCCTCAGCGCTGTACAAATACAATGTATAAATATGTTTCAGCTCTGTACAAATACAATGTATACATATGTCTCAGCACTGTACAAAAACAATGTGTAAATATGTCTCAGTTCTGTACATATACAATGTATAAATATTGCTCAGCGCTGTACAAAGAAAATGTATAAATGTCTCATAACTGTACAAATACCAGTGTTTAGGATCAATTTAACTCTGATGCGGATCCGGATCCAGGTTATTTTCATAAAATTTACTGAATCTTGTTAACAATGCAGAATTTTCAAACTTATGTCTTATTTTTTTGCTTAAACTTTAAAAACCATTAAGGAAATATTTATAAATCTCTTTTTTTCAATAGTTCAGATTAGGGGTTTGAGAGTAAATTTTTTGTTCCAGTTTTTTTGTTGATATTTTTCCCCTTTAATCCGGATCCGTGGATCCGTATATTTCTGCGGATCCGGATCCAGGAAGCCAAAATCTTACGGATACAACGAATCCTGATCCTAAGCACTGACAAATATATTGTATAAATGTCTCGGTACTGTATACAAATACAATATTTAAATGTGCCTCAGCGCTGTAATATATAAATTTAAACTTAGCTTGAATATGAATATTGTTTAATTGTCTGCCCCCCCTTGCCCGTATATTCAAACCCTAACTAGGAAGTCGTATCCTGACTGTTGGATATTTTTAAGAATAAACCTCCCCCAGAAGATTTGAGGAAAAAATGAAAAATTGTCCTTCATTTCAATGTCTCGTTTATTTTCCCTGACAATCAATTAATTTCCCAGATTAAAATTGAATCCGAAACATAAAATTCCGCTCTGTGCAAACGAAAGAACACCTCCCGAAGAAAATGTGTCCGATGAGCTTACGTTATTCTGGCCTTCTCAGCATCAACCTCTTCATTATCATCATCAGATCCAAACAGATCAACATCATCATCATCATCCTTAATAGGTCAATATATCTTGAATAGAATCACCAAATGTGAATCAATATTAGACCATTCTCATCCTTGATGGATTAATTATTATTAAATAGATCACCATTATAAATTCATAGATAAATCTCATCCATAATAGATCAATTAATCTTAAAAAGATCACCATTGTGAAGTCATTGATCAATCTCATCCTTGACAGTTCAATCAATCTTAATAGATCAGCATTGTGAATAGAAAATAGATCAATTTCATTCTTGATGGATCAATTAATTTTAAATAAATCAGCGTTGTGAATAGAAAATAGATCAGCTTCATTCTTGATGGATCAATTAATTTTAAATTGATAAACATTGTCATACGACTTGTGCCAAATTTCTTTGGAACTATTATTTTCCCACAAGTACTCGATAATATGATAATATGATTAGAGCTGTTTTTAAAGAAAACCAACACAATCGATAATAATCCAACAAGAAATCTGTAGGCGTAATTTCACACAACCTTCCCTTTGAAGAGTAGCGTGCCCAATTCACAATAGTACCCGTAATCCTTGAACTGATCAAGGATTAACGACTTATCTTTATATTTCTACAGAATTGAATGAGATTGTTGAATACTTTATTTGCTAACAGTTTTATAAATTTTATTAAAAATAATATCTATTACTAATTAGAAGTACCAGAGAACACGAATTGATATTCTAATTTTTGAAGCCGGCACAAGACATAAATATTTGTCTATCCGAAAGCTATGATAAGTTCACTTCAATTTTAAAGAAAATTTGATCCAGACTAACACGGCGAGTTCTGTGCCCTCAATCAATGCTTGAAGAGTACTGATGTAAATCAGACCTTCTCCTCTAAGCATGGCGGGTCATTTAAATTTGGCATTCAGTTCCTTAAGGGAATTAAAATTAAAATTGCTCCATTAAAAGAGAGAGGTGTCCGATTTACAACAGTTCAAATTAAACCGTTGTCAAAAAACTGTTCACCTGAGATTACAAGTACTTTGTTAGGGTCTACCAAAAATACATGCGAAATAAACAGCAAAAAAAGTTAATAAATATTCGAATTTCCTCAATGACAACGATAAATTTCTTGAGGTTGCTCAGATTTAACAGTTGAAGAAAAAGGGGGGGAGATAAAGAGAAAATATACACCCCTTTTTACCTCTGCAGCAGGTTTTGCGGCGGGTGCTTTCCCTCCCTCCAAGCTGGTAACTCGGCCTTCAAGTCTCAGAATCAGACTTTTCAGATCATCAGTCACCTTCTTCAACTGCTTGTTTTCAAGCTCAAGAGCACTAAATAAATTGTAACCTATTAATATTTAAACACAAAAGATAGAGATATGGATCCGGAAATCCGCAGTATGTTGTTTCCTAGATCCGAAAGCTCAAAAATAAGTAGGCCAGGTTTTAGAATTTAACAGAATAAAAAATAAATTTTCTTTATAAAAAAAATCTAGATTGATGCAAGTTTGACCGACCAAGAAAAGTTGAAAAAGAAACAAAAATTGCACCAAGAACATTTTTCTTAAATAGAATTGTTGGCATATACCATACATAAATCATAAAAACTATTTTTCTGTCAGTCATAAATTAGTATGGTGGTGAATTTTTAAGATAATTTTTGCTAAATAGACGGAGATTAATTGTCAAAAGACTAATATTTCGATTAACAACAATAATATTTAATAAATAAATGTCTGAAGTTTTAGTGTCCAAAACGGTATCACTTTAAAACCTGAAACAATTTCGGCGAAAAGGGTAGAAAAGACGAAAAAGGCGAGAATTGACATTTTACCTCAGTTTAGATGCAAGTGCCATTTCGTCTTCGTCTACGTTTGCTACTAAACCGTCGACCTGAAAATTCCGTCATTTCGTTAAATCTGGTCAAAAAATTATGTTGAAGACAAAAATCGTAGATCAAGTTTTTAACACGGTTAATGTAAATATTCTGGATTGATCATTTTCAGTTGGAAAAATAGAGAAAGAAGAAAAAGTCCAAATACTTTATTCATGGATAGGGAAAGAAGAACAATATTAGGTTCAAATAACCTTCAAAACTCGTGCTATGTTAACCCATTAGTGACGAGACCAGTAACTATTAGTGAAGTTGTTTTAGACGGATCTTGTCAAAACAAAACTTGATTGTACTCATGAAAAAATGATATTCAATTAAATTTTTGAATTTTTTTTGTACAGGGTGACCTGTAAAACATGAAAATCTAAAAAACTTTGGTAATTCATAATTATTTAATTATCTTCAAAACTTTACTTTTCATGTTTTAGTTATTTAGATCTTTAAAAGAAGATTCCAAAACTATCTTTAAATTTTTTCTAGCAAAAAAATTGACAATTTTATAAAAAAGTGAGCAAGGCACTTGTGCTTACATAAATTTGACAGATGATTGAAAAAAAGCAACGTAGCTTAAGCTAAGGAAAACATTTACTCACACATTCAAGCGAGTTTTTAATGTGTTGTCTCGCCCGGGCAATCTGAGCTGAGAGGCTTTCCGGCCCACCAACCTAGGGGTAGCTAGTTAGTAGGGGTAGGGACTAATACTCAACATAGGCGCAACTAAGGGGCGGGGTGAAGACTGGAGAGGGTCACAGGTAATGTTATCTTTACATTATCTTAATAAATTCTCTAGTTTGCTTGAACACTGTTCCTGTAATTTGCCTATTTTTGTCTAATACCTCTAGTTGTGCCTATGTTTCCCATAATATGAATAAAGCCAGATCAGAATTTAAGAACGATAATTTGTATAATTAGAATAGATATCTTGCAACACCATAATTAAATCTCAAATGCGTATAAAGTCATGTTAAAATTTTTTTATTTTGTTCGTTTGATCGGACACTTTCACACAGATACCTGACTCCTCGTCTTGTGCAGCTTGAAAAGGAATAATTAATAAAATGGGGTTAAATGTCTAGTTCTAAATAAGATCCTGTAGTCCCGGGACAGGAAACAGAGGTTAAAAAATAATAAAACAATAAGTTGAAACACGTTCAAAAAACCTACTTGTTCAGCCAGGGAACCTGTGCATTTATTAAATTTTAAGTAAGAAAAAACGCAATAAACCATCCTTTTTAATGAAAAAAAAAAACGTGAGAAAACTTTAAAGTTTTTATTAATTTTCTGAATTTAATAATTTCCTTTTAACTCCTCCTCCTCATAAACCCATTCTGTTTGCGAACTTCTCCAGCTTAGTATACGCATATATAGAAATATTGACGCTAGAATTTTTTTTAAAACTAAATAAATAAATTCAGGGCGTACGCATTTACTAAGCTTAACGAACTAACCCCCAATTTGACATTTTTGATAACTGGGACCAAAGCTAGCTACTTATGTGCTGGATACTCAAAATCCTGATCCCTTAAACTTAATCAACTGTGACCACTTAATATTTGATTAATGCTCTTCATTAGTTTTTTCCTTCCTGATCAAAGCTCCCTTCAACCCCTGACTGGATATGATTACCATGCGAGATATCGAATAAAGATTTAATTAATCTGCAGATTTACAAAAGAAAGGGATAAGGAATTAATCTCACATTCAGAATACAAGGTTTCCAGCTATTTACATAAAAAATTTCCAATGCCGTAAAATGCATATGGTTCAAGTTTGATTTCACGCAAGAAATTTGTATACGTGTATCCTCCCTGGAGATCTCTTGCTGGGTGAACCACAGCTTAATCTCCTTCTCTGCGGACTCGACGCTGTCGCTCCCGTGGATGATGTTGCGACCAACATCGACACAGAAGTCACCACGAATGGTTCCGGGAGCAGAATCCTATAGACTCAACCCATTTCAGAAAAGGTTGTTACTAATCATTCAATTAATTATTCAAGAAAATCCCGGGTTAACGTGTAAACAAATGGAGAACATTGTTTATAAGATAAAAACTCGACATTTGATACTTTGAACCATAAAGATTTGTTTCAAGAACTTGTTCACAAAAATCCGAACATAAAAATCATCTTAACCTTATTTCAATTCATTTTACCCAAATTCAACATTTAATAATTGGAAAAAGTTGGATTTTCTTAAAAATAAGAAACACCAATTTTAGAAAATTTAGATGACATTAACCCCTTTCAATCTGAAAATTAGATGGGTTAAACCTTAGGATTAGTTGCTCCAAGCATAACTCTCCCCTGCTTGACAGCATTGAGTCCCTGCCACACCATAGGGACTACAGGACCAGAACCCATGTACCGGATTAATTCAGGAAAAAATCCTTTCTTGGCCAGGTCGGAGTAATGAGTCTCCAACAGAGGTTTACTAGCCCTCATGAACTTGGCGGCAAGGAGCTTAAATCCACGGGATTCGAAGCGTGAAATTATAGTTCCGACCAGGCCGCGGTGCACGGCGTCGGGTTTCAACATGATGAAAGTGCACTCTCCGTTGGCAGGGTTGCGATATTCAGGCTGAAGTAACAAAAAAAAAAAATTATGACACCAAGCTAAGGAAGATTTAAATAAATGCACTCATGCAAATACCTGCGCCAATCGTTCCTGAAGTTTTGTTTCAGCGTCATCACAATCGGCTTTATTACTCCAAACCTTCTCCACAGGTTTCGTTTCTTTCTTGGAGGAACCAGCCTTTTTCTTCTCCTTCTTGTCTGGTTTAGAAGCAGGTTTATCAGCTGCTGAATGAGCGCTATCATCTTCAACCGGGGCAGACCTCTGATCAATTAAAGATCAATTGTTTTGGGTCATGTTTAAAAAATTTCAACTCGATTAATTGATGTAAATCAAACAAAAAGTTAATTTCATGCAAAACAAGTCAAACCTTATATTTATGTTCAAAGAAAGCTCTCTCAACGTCCTGAAGTTTAGTTACATCATAGCGAAGAAACTCGGTAGCAAGCCAGGGCTTAGGGTCATGTGCTGAACAAACCGTGGGCATTGGTTTAACCAGAGCTGAAGAAATAGACATTTCTGATTTGTAAGGCAGAGGGTGTTCATTGTACATTTGCTTGTTGATTTCGGAGGGTAGAACTTTTGTCCTGGGGCAAGGGTGATTTATTGCTACCCCTTTGGAAGGATAGGCAGACTGATTGTGCACTTCTTTCATTTTACACTGGTCTGATGCGTTAGCGAAAAATCCTAAATCAGGTTTGCTCCCGGTTTCCAAAATTTTATTAGGTTCAATTTCAGGTTTGTTGGTAGAAGAAGCTTCTTGAATATTTTTGGATTCTACTTGCTCAACAAGTTCCTGCCATTCGTCCTCAGATTGCTCAGGAGACACAGTTGGAACCGAATCAGAAGAGTTTAGAAGAGTTTGCTCCGATTTCTCAGTGCTGGCTTCAGAGCAAGGTTCAGTGTTGACAGATTTAGGTTTCAATCCCCTTCTCCGGCTTCTCTTATTCCGGATCTTTTTAGGCATGATTTCACGCAGTCTACAGGGGTTAGGACTAACTGAATGATAATAAGGAGGTTAAATATGTGTATATATAAAACCAGGATGTCTTATCGGAGGTTAAATATGTGTATGTATAAAACCAGGTCTTATCATGGTGTGTGTGTCTTATCAAACAAACAAAATAAAACGGAACTAAGAAAACCAAATGAAATTCAAATAAATATGTTCCTCGAAATTCAACATTCTTGATAAATGTTGAATTTCATAACAAAGGAAAACAAAGCTAAATTACCTTTGCCCCTGAAAGCTTTTCGAAATACATTCTTTCGGCGTCATCGCATTGAGACTTGTTAAACCAAATAGATTCCTGAGCCAGGGCTGCCATTTTAAACTTCAGGGGCTTAGGATACAGCTGAAAATGATCATAATCCAAACCTGTCCAAATCCGAACTTCAAAGGGGGTCCGGGGGGTTAAAAAAATATGGCGAAATTATTAAAACGTTGTGATCGTGAAACATGTACGTAACTAAATAAACTTTAAAAAGAAACGAAAAAACAAATGTGATATAACAATAATAAATAAGATCAATCTTAAAATAATATTTTCATTTTTCACTGAACAGACTTTCACGTCTAGTCTTGCAATTAAAATTTTTTTGTTTCACTTTGATTGAGGTGCAGCTGCAATTTGACTGACATATGATTTTAGCGGAAAAGGAAACTAAGAACAAGAAATAGGAAGAATTGGACCGAGATCAGCGGCATTTGCTCAGTCGTCTTCTTTGATGCTTTATCATTCGGGCTACTGTTAGAATAGAAACAGAACTAATTAAGTTTTTGACTAAGGGTTTTCTGACCAGAGGCGTATTCAAGAGGAGCTGTGGATCATTGAAAATCATGGTTTCCTCGTTTTTTAGGCCCCATAGAATGCTAAACTCCCCTGGACAGAAAACAATTAGCCTCCCCCCCTTCCCCGGACAAATTCCTCATTACGCCCCTGTTTCTGACCTACATATGTATGTATGTATATAGGATCTTTAATACATAGTTTACAGGGGGGGCTGCGGCATTCATCGCTCTAATAAAATCGTAAACTGAACAATAATAAAATTTTCAACGAGACCTGAATCATCAGGCCAATGGCGTCTGGTACCCAAAAATATCCGGGGGGGGGGGCGCAGGTCGCCTCCCCATCTATTTCCTTATTGTGATACAAATCTATAACATATATTTGATACACTTTTGGGCTCCTCTTAATAATCTGCAAAAATTGCAAATTTGCAAAGTCTCAAATATTTTTTTCAATTATAGCCAAAAATGTGGAAAAACAAAATAGTACGCAAAATATGAAAAGTTATACATTTTTCAAAAACCCGTACCACAGTGAATTCAAATATGCAAGAATATTTTAAAAAAAGGAATTGAAAACTAAAAATGTGCAAATTCTCTTTAAAGGAATCAGTGCAAAAGTCCAATGACCGGAAGAAGGTCTACATAAAGATTTTATCAGGTAAAGGTAAAATAAGACTTTTATAGGCAGTATGTTTGAGGCTGGCAGTATGTATAAAAGGCTCAATTTCAGCCTAAATGAGGGGCATGTGAATTAGTTCGAAAATTGTCATAAACAGCCTCAGAGTTATTTTAAGTTATTTTCTAAAAACGACAGGAATCTAGGGATAAGGTTAATTTTATTGGAAAAGTTTTCCGATACGTGGGACTTGCATGCACCCTCATGGCATACCCCCCCCCTACCCTAATAAATATATTTTACTCCTCTTTCCCATCTGTTAAGTGTTAGTTGCGTTTATTTGTCTAACAAATTCAAAAGCATAATTTTTACACAGCTCATATACAGGGTGTCTCACGAAACATGACAATAGCAAGACAATTTTTTGCATTTATTTGTCACCATAATTTTAGAAGTAAATTTTATTGTCTAAACAGAATTCTAAATACCTCGGGTGATATTGACAGCACAAAAAAGAGGCAGACCACATTTTGGAAATGCCAGGGCTTGGAGAATTTAGTGGTTATTGTTAAATAAATCATACAATTATCAAAGAAGGTTGACGTTTGTCTTGATGAGGTGATGGGCACGGGCAGCCACTCAGACTTAAAAATATCGGACACGGGCACTTCATAATTATAAAGTTGATAGTGCACCCATTACACAAATGGAAATATTTTTCCAATTTAATTTGATAAGAAATGAATATGATATATACATATATTACAAAACAGACTTTGATATTAAAATGCACATTAAACGCAGTCATCTATCTATCTATATAATAAAACAAGACAATTCTATATATGTTGCCAAAAGCCGGCCAAACGACTGAACCGAATGGGCTGACATTTTTTTGTGGACACTCATGGGTAGCCGGGTAGTGTTATATGCTAAAAATTCGACATATTTTTAAAATGTTTTTTTTTATTATTTCTTTCAACATTTAAAAAAAAATTTAATAAATCTTAAACCTTTACCCCATAAAATTTTTAACTTTGCAAACATTAGATTCATGTCTGATCCAAACAAATTTAAATTACAATATTGAAATCTTTTATATTTTAAATCATAATTTAGTTTCATTAAGGCACATGAAGAAGAACAAAAATGTTTTAAATTTCTAAGATGAATCAGATTAATTTGTTTTATTTATACTTGTACATAAAATCAAAATTAGATGAGCTACGGTGGAAGTTTTCGATTCCTCAATTTTGATTTCTCCACATCATATCTTAAGATTGTCAATGGGTCTAAATTTCGATTTTTGGAACTAAACATTTTGATAAATTGAAGAAGGCTAAGATAAAAATTTTCTTGCAAAAAATGCTGAATTTTTCGAGTACTATGTTTTTTTTATTTTGGTGTTAAAGCTTAAGATTATCTCCAATTGGAGATAATCTAATATGACATGAGAAGCTATGAAGCAAAAAAATGTTTATTTATTGTAAGCTTATCAAAACCATCTAAAGTTGGAAACTGGGATGGCAAGGGTTTAATCAAATACATAATAACATTCACTGTTCTCGTATTTTAATAAGAAAAACTAATATTTTTGCAAAAATGATATTTATTTTGAAATTTACAAAGTGGAAAAACAGAGTTTTCTGTCTAACAAATTTGATATTAAATTGTATTTACAATATATAGAGGATTTGTAAACAGTAAATAAATATTCTTGATTTATAAATATCTATGCAAATTTCCACTGGTATTTTTAGTGGATTTTTTGTTTTATCTCAATCTGTCAATATCAATATATAATTAATTATTTAATTATAAAATAAGAAAAGATACAATGATATACTCCTATTGTGTAAAACAGTTCGCTCATCTTGTTTTTTAATAGTTTTTTAGTTCCCCCAGAGGGGGGGGGGGGAAGGA
>NW_019398114.1:26317-27298 GCF_000591075.1 Eurytemora carolleeae
TCAAAACAGAACCTATTAAACTCTATTATCAAAACAGAACCTATTAAACTCTATTATCAAAACAGAACCTATTAAACTCTATTATCAAAACAAAACCTATTAAACTCTATTATCAAAAGAGAACCTATTAAACTCTGTTATCAAAACAGAACCTATTAAACTCTATAATCAAAACAAAACCTATCAAATCAAAACATATCAAAACAGAACCTATTAAACTCTATTATCAAAAGAGAATCTATTAAACTCTATTATCAATACCAGTGTTTCGGATCCGGATCCGGTCGGATCCGTATCATTTGGTCGGATCCGGATCCGTATCAGGAAACGTTGATATGGATCCGGGTAGCGCCGAAAATTAACCAAAACCATGGAATAAATAAATCAAAATGATTCGTAAATGTATTATTTACATGACGAAAATTTTTCAAAATTATCTTTAATAATTTAATGTTTACATTTATATAATAGTAATGACGACATTTTTAACTTTAGGATTACTATAGTTTATAAATTATAACCTTGCATAACATTTAATAGGGAAAATCCGATTCTCAGAATCAAAAGTTACCTCGAATCCGGATCCGGATCCGTATCAGAATCCGGATCCGGATCCATCATCACGGATGCGGATCCTCGGATCCGGATCCGGATCCGAATCAAAATGATATGGATCCGAAACACTGATCAAAACAGAACCTATTAAACTCTAATATCACAACAGAACCTATTAAACTCTAGTATCAAAAGAGAACCTATTAAACTCAGTTATCAAAACAAAACCTATTAAACTCTATAATCAAAACAGAACCTATTAAACTCTATTATCAAAACAGAACCTATTAAACTCTATTATCAAAACAAAACCTATCAAATCAAAACATATCAAAAGAGAACCTATTAAACTCTATTATCAAAAGAGAACCTATTAAACTCTATTATCAAAACAGAACCTATTAAACTCTATTATCAAAACAGAAC
>NW_019398114.1:27674-64235 GCF_000591075.1 Eurytemora carolleeae
TAAAGAAGATTCTCCTGTCCTTATAGACGCGATAGAAGTAAGATTAGTAGCGATCAAAAGCGCTTTTTTATCGCATTAAGCCTATATCCCCTTTTCATTTTTCGCGAACACTCCCTTTAAACGCTTGATCTCGATATCCAATTTGGAAATTTTTAAATTTGAGGATCATGCTTGATCCCTAAAGTGAAGTTATCTCTGCAGTGTATGAACATCACGGGATTAATTTTATTCCTCTTCGACTCGTCTAGTCCATGGGAAACCAGTGTTCTGTAAATCCTTTCTCTGTTGTATCTCTTCATCTCCTTTTCCTCCTTTCAGGATTCCGCCTTTTCCTGAATTGTTTCATTCTTTCCACCTTTGGTACTTCTTTCCACCTTTGGTACTTCTTTCCACCTTTCAATATCTTTTTTTAAACTAATGTATCATCCCCATCATGTATATTTTCCTTTTATACTGCATATTCTTTCACTCCGTTGTATCATTCCCCATGTTTTATCCTAATTTCACGCCTGTTTTATCATTTTACCTTCTGAATCTTTTCCTTTCCTGTTGTATCTTGCTGTTGGTTGTATCATTACCCCCCTCCCCCCTTTATTTTTTCCTTCCAACTGTATTTTTACATTACTATTGTATCATTTGCCTTCCTGTATCTTTTCCTTTCCTGCTGTATCAGCTTTCACTTGTTGGTTGTATCATTCCCTTTCTATACTTTTCTCATATTATGGAGCCTTCCTATTTAAATGACCTTTTATTCTATCCCTCTTTCTGGATCCGTCTCCTTTTCTTTTTTATAATATCCCCCCCCCCCTTTTCTTTGGGGACCTCCTTCTTCATACGTACGTACCCCTTCCTCTCCTCTCTCCCCGAGCTGCAGGGTTATCCACAAATGATAAAACTTTTCAGACGACTGTACGGAATTTATACTGGCTGTTTCCTTCATGATTCTCTTCAACTTCTGCTCTTCTTTCTTTCTTTCTTTATCTTTATCGAATCATTACATCTTCCATGCATGGTAGAAGACTTATTTGAACACGGGATTCTCACGAGTTTCAAGTCGTCTTTTCTGTCTCATCCCTATAACTCATTATCTCTTTTTTCATATCCGTCCTACTTATGCTCAAAACCTTTGTACATTCTTTGTTTTCTAAAACCTGAAGATGTCACTTTCTATCTAAACGTTCTCTGACTATTGCCCATAAAACCCTCCAACCCCCGGTCCTCCCCCCCCCTGGCCCAGACTCCTCCTTGAAATTTTAGCGTGATTGCATATTTGAAGATGGTGGAGGGATGGTTAAACCTGCTTTACTCCCCCCCCCCCCTTCCTTCCATACCTTTAAACCATCCTTAGTGCCTGAGAACCTGTGATAGCCTTCACACATATATGCACTTGTTTGCACCGCGACTCCTTGCAAGTAATATACACTATTCGTCGGGAATTTTGGAATTAAAGATTCGATTTTAATAAAAGTGATAATTATCGTAAAGAGACACTAAATGTAAGAATATGTTTTCAACACCAATTTTATTTATTCATTTATTTGATTTATAATTCACGTGTTGGATGACAAGGCAGCTGGTGAAGGGTTATTTTGATTTCAGAGATGTTCTTAATAATTTCTTGAAAAAGCACCGAAAAAAATCTAAATTTGAAATGTCAAACTGTTCTTTTTTCCTACTGCACATCCTACTGTACAGGGTGCGCCAAATCTTTCTATTCATACTTTTTTATTCCGAAATAATTGCTTTGACTCATTTTTAGAATTTCGGACTTTTTTGGGGTTGTCATGATTTAAAAAAAAATATTGAAGTTTGAATTGTTCTGAGAGCTGAGTATTTAAAATCTGAGCTCATGCCTTTGATAATAGTTTAAGCATAACCAACCTAATTATATTTCTATCTTAGCCCTGAGGACAAATTTAAAGAATTTGAGCAGCGTCTCATAGTTTGAGTTGCGGCTCAAAAATAGTATGTTTCACTTAAAATTGTATTCAGTGTTTCGTTATTTGAGCCGGCACTCTTTTGGATTCTTTAAATTCGGCCTCTGATGTTAAGATTTCAAAGTAAAAAAAAAGTTTTTTCTTGCTTCACTGTAAGAGAAGAAATGGTTAAATTATAAAAAACTAGTCAATTTTCGCGACAAAGTTTTTATTTTTTCTTAAACATAACTCTTTAGGCCTCGAGGGTATTTTGCAACTTTGGATATTTATTGAGACCGGAACTTTAGTGTGGATGTTGTTAATCTTAAAAGGAGTGTTCGCGAAAAATGAAAGGGGGTACAGGTTTAATGCGATTTTGATCGCTACTAATCTTACTTCTATCTGTTGCGTCTATAAGGAGAAGACGTCTCATACCGAATAACTTTGCGTCCATAAAAATTGAGAAAATTGCAACATACGACTTAGACCGTAAAAAAATCAATTTAATTTCAAACAAATCATTCACATATTACAATCTTTCGCCACGTTTGTATATATTTAATATTTTATAATATTTTTGATTTCATTTTTTCATTTTCGAACATTCCTGGAAAATGTCGTCTTCATTATGAAAAATCCTGGAAACAAGAATAAAAGTAACTATCAGATCATAAAAATATTAAATATTATGAAATATCAACTAAATACGAATGTGTCGAAAAAATATCGATGATTATCGGTTGTAATAACTGAATGATTTTTTTGGAATAAAATTGATTTTTTTACGATCCGAGTTATATGTTGCAACTTTCTGCATTTGTATTGACGTTACGTTCTTCGGTGTGAGTCAGTTTTAACAATTTTCTCCTTATAGGCGCAACAGATAGAAGGAAGATTAGTAGCGATCAAAAGCGCTTTTTTATCGCATTAAGCCTATATCCCCTTTTCATTTTTCGCGAACACTCCCTTTAAACGCTTGATCTCGATATCCAATTTGGAAATTTTTAAATTTGAGGATCATGCTTGATCCCTAAAGTGAAGTTATCTCTGCAGTGTATGAACATCACGGGATTAATTTTATTCCTCTTCGATATCCCGTAGTGGTCATACCCAGCAGAGAACTTTAATTTAGGGATCAGGAGCATTGATCCTCAATTTTAAAAGTATACACATTGGATATCGAGATTAACGATACTCTACACAAAAGTTCCGACAGTAGATCGTGTTTAAAGTCTCATCCTTCTGTAACCCTGTATAATTTGTAGGTTTGAAATAAGAGATATAAGATTACAGCATTATAGGAAAATTTAAATTGAAAAATTTGATTATGTTGAAAACTTTAGCAATTTATTTAAATTAAGTTTTACAATATTTTTAAATATTTATTTGATATCAGATAAAAAATATTTTGAGACTTCTACATTTCTTGCTCCTTACTTTCTTCTTGTTTGAACATCCTCCAATCAATTCGGCTAATTTTGAAAAAAAAATGTTTGGATATCTTGTAATTAGACACTTTACAAGAAAGAACTATCTTTAGAGGATCTTGCTTTTTTCTGAAACCTGTATTTAATTGAACAGGCTGAGGATCTTGCTTTCATGTTTTGGAACTCTATATTTATTTGCTTAAACTCCTGAGTTGCATCTGACGAATCTGACTAAGTAAGACACAAATTTCTGATAAATTCTTGGGGCGGGTGGGGGCGTCTTCCCAGAGATTTCCCTTCCAATTTTTTCTGTTCAACTTTCTTTTTTCTTCTTGCTTCTTGTTTCTTGTTTATGTTAACTTGTCATTTAGTGTCCAATGAATATTACTTACTTACTATAATATAGTAAGTTGTATAATAGTATAAATGCTGCAGACTACTGCAGATTACTACAGACTACTGCAGACTACTACAGACTACTGCAGACTACTACAGACTACTACAGACTACTACAGACTACTACAGACTACTACAGATTACTACAAACTACTGCAGACTACTGCAGACTACTGCAGACTACTACAGACTACTGCAGACTACTACAGACTACTACAGATTACTACAGACTACTACAGACTACTGCAGACTACTGTAGACTACTACAGACTACTGCAGACTACTACAGACGGCAACACGTAACAGTAAACCAAATGGGAAATTAATGTGAATTGAAAACAATGTTGATTTCCAGATAATCTTTTTAACTACAGAATTATTTATGTGATTAAGACAGAAATGTAAATGGAATCCTAGTTGAGCAAACTTTTTGGGGTTTGCACTTTCCGGTCCTTATGTTACACAATAATCTAATGGTATGCAAAAATCGATGATATCGAATGTATATATGATTTATTGAGGTAAGAGTAAACTAAAGGCAAAGGCATTGCAACTCTTCAAAGTCAACATGGTCTTAAAATGAATGCAACTTTTCACAGTTGGATCTATGTGGTAACCAAACAGGTTGCAAAGATAAAGGAATTGGAAAATTTTAGTTTGTGGTAAGAACTCAGTTTTTGTCAAAATTGTAATGTTCGCTTTAAAAACTATTAGCGAATAATTAAAAATAAAAACTATACTTTTTTCAAAAATCATAAAACTAGGATTTTTAAAATTGCGTTTACAAAAAAGGTGTATATTATGACAAGCAGTTTAAAAATTATACAAAATCCATAAAATGAACTACTCCAAATTTTAATAAACCTTTTAAACTTTTTTTTGCTTTAAAATTCGGTGATGGTGATGGACCAAACCTCTGTAGAGTAAAAAAGTAGATGTTAGTTCCATATTTATTAAAAATATATTTCGGTCTGACCCTCGTCAGTTCTTGAGATTGTTTCTGTCACAAATAATTTTGCTTTTTGTCATTACGAACAAAAGAAATCAACATAATTTGATAAGTTTATAAAATAGGTTAATGAGCACACATCAACGATAAATAATCTTCTCTTTTATCCAATTATAACCGGCCCTGTAGTGTCAATCCCATTAGGATTTAAATCTTGATATTTTAAGCAACTGTCGCTGTTGACGACATTAATGAGATAAAATATTTAAGTATTTATTTTTAAGTTTAAAAATTTTTCAATTTTAGGAACAGGGTGCTCCATTAAACATTGACAAAGATATAAGATATTAAGAAAGTTATAATTTATTAAATAAATTAAAATTTGAACAAATTTTGCAATATCTCCATCAATTTTGAAACAAAATGAACTTGAAAACTTCTTAAAGGGTCACTTGAAATAATATTGACAGTCCCTTTAAATAAACAATTTAACTTTATTGCTTAGTTTTCAGAGATCATGGTGGTAGAGTGGAGAATTCTGGCTTGCATGCTGGTCATGCAGGCCAGTTACATCAATCACGTGGTTCAGGGTTGTCAGACTAGGAGTTCACATGACGGAGAAAGAATGAGTCATAAGGTTATTATTATTATTATTATTATTATTATTATTATTATTATTATTATTATTATTATTATTATTATTATTATTATTATTATTATTATTATTATTATTACCCAGGGTACAGAACCAGACTATGACCCTATTCCTACTCCCGGATCCCCGAACTCTATTCCTACAGATCAGACCAAGGAATAAATCTCATTACAAATTTTGTTTATTAGCAGAGTCGGATTTGTTTTCAAATAAATTCTGTTTTTTTTTTAATTTATTTCGTTAAAAGTCCCGTTTAATATTGTTTGGTAGCAGTGTTTATAAATTGTATTGATGGATACAAGATTCTAAAGAAATAAATTAGATTTTTATTTGAAAAGGAATCGAAAAATAATGTTGAGGATGTAGACAGAGAAAGAGAAATCGGAGAAATTAAGGTTAGAAAAATATGATTTCTTTTTTTAAACTCAATCCCCCGGTTTGGCTTTTTATGACTAATCTAAGTTGGGGTTGTAAGATGGGGTGGGGGAGGGGGAGCTTTCCCTTTTTGTTCTTAGAGTTGAGACATGGCCATATACGCCAACGCCAAGAGCTTTAATAATTAAGGAGCGGGAGAGATTTTGAAAAAATATCAAAATTACCCCAGAAAATTTGCAAACAATTTTATTTAAGAATAATATTGACATATATGAAAAATTTGGTAAGTGTTAATTATATTGTTTGGGTGAAACAAAAACAACAATTAATAAAATTTTGATTTTTTATGATAGATTTTTAAAATATGTTGCTATAAATTTCAATTTTACCAAATAAATTTTTTCAAATTATTTAAATTGTTTTTTTTTATGATTTGAATGTTTTGACCTAGGTTGGTAAAAGATGGGAGTTTCCAGTTGCCCAGACTAAGCTTGGTATGCTCTGGGGTACAGTAGAGGAATCAAGGTAAAACTCGTAATAAAACGAAGAGGTAAAGCTTAGCTGAGATGTACACAACCGACCTCCCTATTAATTAATTAATAGAGTGGTCGGTTGTGTACATCACGATATGTTTACGTATCTAACACTATACACTTATATAGAGTGTAATCGTATTTCTTTGGGTTGTTAAAATGTAGATAATTGAAAATTTTACTCTGTGGTAAAACTAAAGAAATAATTTATTCTTTGCCACGAACTCTGATTTTTTATCTTGAGTTTGTGGCAAAGACTTAATTCCTTTTCTTATAAAACTAAAAGATGTATAGTAAAAAAAACTGAAGACAAATTCTAATTTTCTAATCCTTTTATCTTTGCAATCTGATGTTAGAGAGCTCTTTTATAAATCAAACAAATGAATTACACAAAATTTACACAAAAATTACAAAGTTTAAAATATTAAAGACTTACACCGGCATTAGCTTGCAAAGGGATTGGAAAATGAGAGTTTCAGGAAAGTAATCAATGATCAGTTCTTATTTAATTGAAAAGTCTAACCCGTCAAGGGCTCTATCATCTTCCTCCCACCCCCACCCCCTTTCTGCCTCTGATAGCCTGTAGTTTCTACGTACCTGATGTCCCCAAGATAGTTCGGAACCCGGTTAAAACTTCTAAGAACAGCCGCTAGATGACTATGTTCGGGAAGGGAAAGCAGCCCGGCCATATATTCTGAACCGATTCATTTCCCATCTTCAGCTTTCATCAGCAATTTCTCAGCTTACTCAAAATAGGAATTCTTCATTATCCTTCATTAAATCCCACTGATTTCACGACATTGTCATTTGTTTAACCTTCAAAACGTTGTCATTTTGATTGAAGATCTAAAGTATGTGGCTCACAAGAGTTAATGGCTATTCGCCTCTTACAGCCGGTATATCAGGGAGTTGCCATCCTTTGTTGCGCGCACATGCCCCGTAAAATTCCAAAGAGAGGGGGATTGAATTTTGTAGATCCAGAAATTAGTATTTATTTAGGGTTAGGTTAGCTTAAGACATTTTCTGGGCTGAGCTCTGCGGCTAGGACAGGCTAGGGGGCCGAGCGCTGCGGCCACGGGTTAGGTTAAGTTATGACACTTTCTGGGCCGAGCGCTGCGGCTATGACAGGCTAGGGGGCCGAGCGCTGCGGCCACATGTCCTACATTTAAGACCCCACCAGCTGCCAGCTCTCTCAGGCATCCCACAGATATTATTTTTCTGGATCTACAAAATTCAATCCCCCTCTCTTTGTTTTGGAATTTTACGGGGCATGTGCGCGCAACATAGAATGGCAAATGCCGTATATATCAGGGTTTCATTTATTTTCCAATTTCTAATAATAACAACAATAATAATAAAATGCTATCTGAACAAAACTGGAACAAAAATAAAATTTAAGAAATTTCCTGTTAGTTCTTTAGGAATTCCTAGTATTCCTCAAAATTAAGTTAATAATTAAATGCTCGAAGGATTTCTCAATATTGTTTCTGTACATTTCCAAATTTATATTATTGATGATCAGCTATTAATCTCTTAATCTATTTCATATCATAATTGTATCTGTTTTTTTTTAAATTCAGAAATCTTAACTTATTGATCAGTTTCTTCTTTATCGCCAATTCTTCTTTACATAAAAAACCTGTAAAATCATAATTTGTTGATTAGATTAATATTGGATCCTCCCGATTTTAAACATAGTTTTTTTTGGTGACAAGATTGTACCTAAGCTGGGTCTAGGTCAAAGTTTCGTGTTGATTGTACATAGTCCCTCTATATAATATAACATCGTTTGACCCGCCAACAATTTAACGGTGTACTATAATTGTTCCAAAACTAAAGCATTTATTAAAAGTTCAATTTTTCCAAATGCATTAAGATCGAATATTTGTCACTGTTAAGTCCGTTTCATGAACCGGGCCGACAACTGCAGATATAAAGAAAGTTGAGTCTTTGCCACACACTCAAATTTTCTTATCCTTATTTCTTTGCAACCTGAGAGTGTAAACCTTTGATATTTCAAACTTAAATTAGTTGATCTACCAGAATGAAAAGTTTGAAAATTGTAAGGTCTACAACAATATGTTTCAAAGATATAGAAATCAGTAAAATGTAGTTTGTACCAAAGACTCAACTCCTTTACCTATTTATTCACTTTCAGAGGCGGAAAGCGTATTCTAGCGTTCAGGGGGGTTCAGCATGTACAGCCCCCGACAGGGTCGCGTAGATTCAGGCCCCCTGTACCAGTTCAAAAATGGGAAGGAATAAAGGAAGCAAAGCATAACGGTCATATCTGCCCCCAACATCTTGCAACAAAGGTACCTTTTTCTACTAGCCTGTCTACTAGCCTGTCTACTAGCCTGTCTACTAGCCTGTCTACTAGCCTATCTACTAGCCTGTCTACTAGCCTGTCTACTAGCCTGTCTACTAGCTTGAGAACCCAGCATTGCCCAAGTTACTCATAATTACTCCCGCCGCTTTCCAGCACTTGGTCGATTTTAACGAATAATTAAATTTTCAAAATAAAACCAAGCTAAGAACATTCCCGTGGATCTCCCAAGTTCCCCAACCAAAATTTGAGGCAAATCGATCCAGGGGTTCCCGACTTGATCGGACAAACAAACAAACATATACAGTCATTACCTGAAAAATCTGAAGAGGGAAGACGACTTTATAGCAATACGGAAACGTTGTTGCAAGGAAAATAGTTTGACTAGACACTTCTTAGATCAGAAATCAAGTGAAATGGGTCTGTTTACCCTCAACAATTTCTGGTTCCCGTACTCATTGGACTATCTAAAGTCATAACTTGAGTTTAAAAGTCGTCTTCCTGTTCCAGAGTTTTCTGGTTATTACTGTATACATATTTTTAATTTGTTATTTAACATTATTTTTGTGTATCAATTTTTAGTTATTGAAATTTTCAGGAAAACATAAGGTTTTTGTTTCTATAGAAATACGCGTATTGATTAATTTTGATTGATATATTTTTATATTAAAAGATTTTCTAATCATCTTTCGAAGTGACAATTTATTAAAAACAAATACATTGTAGATCATTTTTATTAATATAAAATTTCAACTTTTAAAACTCTGCGTGAGATGGTATTAATTAATTAAACCTTTGTCCAAATATCGATAATTTCAACGTGAAAATGATAAATTTTGGCCCTCAGAGAGTTGAATTGAAAAAAAACCGTATTTCAGATTTATCTTTCTTGAAATTACGGGTTTTAAAATAATGTTATTAAAAAAAAATTATTCCTATGTAACTGAATAAAAATATGGAAATCGTTCAAAATTCTGAGACGTAAAATTTGTTAGTTTAGCATGTTTTAGAGATTATATGAAATCAAAGTCTATTGAATTTTAATTAACCCGGCCTTACAAGGTTACTTTTGTTTATTAGAACCTGGTTTTGGTTTATATTAATGTTTTATCCGAATCAGGTTATTAAAACTGAATGAAACTGTCAATAAATTAAAAAAATTTTAAAACGCATTCTGTTTTAAGCAAATTATTTATTCTGCTAATACAAAGTATAAATTTTTCCCAGTTGCGCACTTAAAAAGAAAAATTTATAATTCGTTAAAATCTGTTTTTCTCTGATAATCTTTCATAATATAGCAATTTGGATATTATTATACTTTAATTGATATATCCAGAGAAATCTTTTATTTTTTTTTCTGAAAAATTACACCGTCAATTAGAACAATTTTTACTCCAAAAGGGAGAATAAATTAAAAGAATTATTCATTTTAAGCCCATTCCATCCACAAAAATGGTTGTAATTCTTAAATTAATTAAAATTAATGAAAGTTCAAACAAAGGCCAAAGGAATTGACTCTTTGCAACAAACTCTGATTTTCTAATCCCAATATCTTTGGAACCCTATGTAGTAAACCTTTGATATTTCAATTTTTTGATATTTTTATCTAAAAAAAGTCATAGTTTGAAATTTCAAAGGTTTACGACGTTGGAATCCAAAGATATAAGGATTAGAAAATCAGAGTTTGTTGAAAAGAGTCAATTCCTTTAAAGAATGTAAAATATAGTTGGTTCCACTTAAAATCGTATTCATTGCTTCAAGATTTAAGCCGACGCTTAATTAAAACCGGTTTTTGGCGGATTTAAGACGCGGCTCAAATTCATTAAATTCGGACACAGTTTTTGTTCAACAATACACTAAAAAATGAAATGTGTTCATCGAGAAAATTAAATTTTCATTCCTACTAATTTTTGTAATTAATGATAATATAAATCACAGCGCATGAGACTAGAGGTAGGGGTGGGGGGTGAGGTGGGGGGATATTGAACATCTTCGTGCCGAATCCCCCCCCCCCCATCTCATTTTTATTTTTGTTCAACAATGTAAAACTGGTTTTTAAAAGTTTCTAAGATTCAATATTTCGAATTAAGAAAAACTCTGAATTTTTTAAGGAAACAATTTTCAAGGGTTTGAGGATATTCTTTATGGGATGAAGTTCTTTGATGAAAGTATATATATAGATTATGATACAAAGTCCAAGAAGAAGTTTTTTGTCATCTTGACATTTTCTTTCTATTTTGCTTTCAATTATTTATAAAAAAAATTAAGTTTCTTCAAACTCAACTTTGAAATATCTAAGGTCAGGGCCATCAAGTTGCAAAGATCAGGGATTTATAGGGATTAGGATTAGGATTGTGACAAAGACTCAATTCCTTTGTAGGAAATTTTGAAAAAAATAGAATTAACATTTTGTCAATAAATTTTAAAAGAAATTAAATTTTTTCAAGGAGAATTTGGATTAATTTTTTTAATGTTCCAAAAATGTTTTGAATTTATTTTCTCACATTTTAATGTTTTAACACCGTAAATCAGGAGCAAACAAAACTTTTAAAAACATCGTTAATCCTGGTTTTTTACTCACCCTGTTTATATAAATAAATAACATAAGAATTTTTCAACTATTTTTAAAGAATTTATTGTTGTGTCGTATCTACAACTAGCATTATATAAAAATAATATAATAAATTGTTATTAGAAAAGGAACGTGAAAGCTATAGTTAAATAAATATTAGGGTTAAGTTTTATATATAAGATGCATAAACTGATTTTATATTTGTTTAGCCTGATATATGGGTTGGAGATGAAGACTGTTTGTGGTTGAATGTGTTCACTAGGTAATATTGAAATATTAAAATAGATCTCAGTTTTTATTGGAGCAATTTTAGCACTTTTTAACAATTATAAATTTTACTCTCAAGCTGTTTTACTTCAGTCAGGGGCGTAAACAGGAATGGTTCCGGGGGGGGGGGGTCTTAAACTTATTTTTTTTTACAGGGGGCTCAGCAACTGTTCGGCCTGAAGTCCCCGTTGAAAAACATAGATTTCAGTGATTAAGGGGCGGGGTCTAAGTCCTGTAGCCCCCCCCCCTGTAGGCGCCTCTGAATGCAACGTACTTACTTTAGAATTCTTTGCATGATAAGAATTAAAATTAATACATTTTAAAACTTTTATTGATTTGTTTTTTTTTCAGGGATTTAGTGGTGAGTAAACGTCGGCCTGTTATGGTCTGGATTCATGGCGGGAACTTTGCACGTGGTTCTGCCGCGGAATATTCCCCAGATTATCTGCTGGATCAGGATATCGTCTTAGTTACCATACAGTACAGGTGTTGCAATTTTTAACATAATAATAAACAACATCATGATATTTTTCTAGGAGGGAGTAAAATAAATTCTAGGGGGGGCGCCAAATTAAAAAATTTTACCCACCCCTACAGAATCCTTATTTACGCCCCTGAGTTTGAGGTTTTATATTGGATAATTTTTTCGTTCTCACTAATTGTCCTGATTGGCCCAATAAAAGCTATGACTTTTAAACATCAATAATATATATATATATCAATAATTTGATTCAAATTGTAATTTTGAATATAGATTAAATAAAAAGATAACTTTCATTATTAATTTTCGTTTAGTGTTTTGAAATTGTATACATGTTGGTTTAAAGAAAATTGTTTCTGGAATCCATGGTATTCTGTTACTTCTTCATTTTTATTCTAATGTCGATAATCAATTATTATCAATCAATACTTAGAATGAAGATGTTTCTAAAATTGACAATGTAATGTGTAATGATTAAGTTTTTTAAACATTGAAAATATCTAATTCATTGATAATGATTATAACGAGTTCACTTTTAAGAAAGATTTTTTTGCTTACGTTAACAATTTTGAGTGAAAACAGAGATCGTGAAAATAGTTCGTCATTGGCAAGCACGTAACTCACTGAAAACTTCAAAGCATTTGAAGTACTGGGCTGTATTTGAAGTACCGGGCTGTATTTGAAGTACCGGACTGTATTTGAAGTACCGGACTGTATTTGAAGTATTGGACTGTATTTGAAGTACCGGACTGTATTTGAAGTACCGGACTGTATTTGAATATTTGACGTACCTGACTATATTTGAAGTATTGGACTGTATTTGAAGTACCGGACTGTATTTGAAGTACCGGGCTGTATTTGAAGTACAGGACTGTATTTGAAGTAACTACCGGACTGTGGACTGTATTTGAAGTACTGGACAGTATTTGACGTACCTGACTGTATTTGAAGTATTGGACTGTATTTGAAATACCGGACTGTATTTGACGTACCTGACTGTATTTGAAGTACCGAGCTGTATTTGAAGTACTGGACTGTATTTGACGTACCTGACTGTATTTGAAGTATTGGACTGTATTTGAAGTATTGGACTGTATTTGAAATACCGGACTGTATTTGACGTACCTGACTGTATTTGAAGTACCGAGCTGTATTTGAAGTACCGGACTGTATTTGAAGTACCTGGCTGTATTTGAAGTACCTGACTGTATTTGAAGTACCGGACTGTATTTGAAGTACCGGACTGTATTTGAAGTACTGGACTGTATTTGAAGTACTGGACTGTATTTGAAGTACCGGGCTGTATTTGAAGTACTGGACTGTATTTGAAGTACCGGACTGTATTTGAAATACCGGACTGTATTTGAAGTACCGGACTGTATTTGAAGTACCGGACTGTATTTGAAGTACTGGACTGTATTTGAAGTACCAGACTGTATTTGAAGTACCAGACTGTATTGACATACCTGACTGACCTTCATCCAGCCTTGAGCAAGTTGTACAGTATAGACGGCGAAACAGTACAGTACAACAAATTAATCATCTCCTTCTAGTAGGAGCCTAATGTGGAGTTGGGTTTTCTAAAAGGGTGGCACATAAAATAATTCATGTTTTGTTTAGATTGGGAATGTTTGGTTTCCTATCAACTGAAGACAGTCTTTTACCTGGAAACTATGGTATGCGTGACCAGCTCGCTGCTCTTCTATGGGTCAAACAGAACATAGAAGCTTTCAGGTTCTTTACTATTATTGTTAAAAATTGCTAAAAAATCTGAAAGCTAAATTCTTAGATCGTAATTAAATGCAAAAATAAACACAATTAATTCTCAAAAAAAAATATCAATTTTGTAATCGATCTTTTAATAACGCATTTAGCATAAAGTTCTTTAAGACATGTTAAAGGGACTGTAAAGGAAAAATGAAAGGGGGTATAGGCTGAAAGCTAATCACTTTAGCTTTTCATCGAGACCCTTGAGACGCCTATCTGAAGTTCCTAACTCGAGAGTTGATATAAAGCTGTTTCAAACTTGTACGAAAATGCATATATATACAATTTCGTATAGAAATAGTAGGTTTAAACAGACCATGCTCAGAAAAACAGCAACCAATCTGAAAAAGATGATATCCCAGAGAAAGCTAATTGTAATTTAGGTTTACTTTTATATTTGTTGTTTCTATTTTCAATAGATTTCATTCATAATAATATTATTTTTACGTCCGTATTACTTGACCAGAAATTCCACCAATGGCAGTGCAGTAAAGTGGCCACGTGATACAGGCGGAGACACGTGACCAGTATACTGCTCTGCCATTGGTGATAGTTCTGGTCACGTGATTTAAGTTTCAGATTTTCAAAATTTTACATATATGAATTTTCGTATAATCTTAACACAGTTTTATATCAATTTCTCGAGACAGGGACATCAGATAAAACTTTCATGGGTCGCGATCAAGAGCTAAAGTGATTAGCTTTCAGCCTATACCCCCTTTAATTTTTCCTTTACTGTCCCTTTAAACTAATTTTTGTACAGTTTTTGCGTTCCGAAGAATACAATTTATAACAATTTTGTTTATCTCCAGATTGCAGAATAATGTAATTTTCAATTTATCTTAAGGGAACAGTTGTTGTAATTTCGAGTAACCGTTCATTTAAAAAAGAGGTGCTTGCCTTTTTCAATACAATGCTCTTTAAAACTTTATCTGATCAATAATATGGAAGCCATCTTCGTTTTTCTAACTTATTTTTTCTTTCTTTAGGAGAAATTCGCAAGTCACTTATATTGTATATGTTGTACAGTGGGGATCCTGGTTAAATAACCCTTGTTGGACCACATGAGGGGGGGGGGTAGTGTTCATTTTTCTAACTTAGTTTTTCTTTCTATAGCAGAAATTCGCAAGTCACTTTTAGATAGAAACCACAATTGAAAATAATCTATTGTCAAAACTAAAATATAGATATCTTATTTTTTCTTGAGCAGACACAGCTTTTTAGGGAACCGTTGTGAATCGAATTTTCTTAATTAGTAAAGAACATCAACAAACAATTCTAACAAGCTGCTCCTATAATATTCATTTAGACATTATTAAAACAAGATTAATCTAGTAAGTAGGCATGCAACTGCAATGGCGGGTTATGGGGGGGATGGGGTTGTCTTCCCCCCGAAAGAAAATTAGGACTTTCTTGCACTTTAATTTAATTTTTTAATTTTTTGTCTGCGGCGCCACTTATTCACTAAAAATGAAGATTTTTTATAAAAATTAAAATCTTGCTAACACATTCTTTCCTCTTACCCCCAGCTGGTCATGGTTTTGACATGCAAAAGAAATTGAGTTTTTGCAACAAATTCTGATTTTCTAACCCCTATATCTTTGTGACCCGATGTCGTAGATCTTAGATTTTTTAAACTATGGCTTCTGTTTGATCAAATAGTTGTAGTTTGAAATATCACAGGTTTACACCATCAATTTTCAAAGATATAGGGATTCGAAATTTTGAATTTGTGGCTAAAACTCAATTCCTTTCGCTCTAGATTTAGGGTCATTTGAAATTATGCGAACAGTTATTTCAAAGCTGCAGTACTGTTTCATGTGTATATTTATATACTTTTCTGAAGAAAAAAAACGCATTTAAAGATGTTGAAGGATTTACTATGACAAATGTGTGAAACAAAAAGTATCATGAAAATATTTAATTTGTATATTAAAGTAAACTATCAAGGTGTTCACTAATATTCTATATGTTGTATAGTGGGGATCCTGGTCAAATAACCCTAGTTGGACAGCAGGCTGGGGGGGCTAGTGTTCACTAATATTCTATATGTTGTATAGTGGGGATCCTGGTCAAATAACCCTAGTTGGACAGCAGGCTGGGGGGGCTAGTGTTCACTACCATCTTCTCTCTCCACTCACTAGAGGACTCTTTAACAGGTAACAGAACGAAGATTACGGCAAAGAAACTGAGTTCTTGCTTCAAACTCTAATTATCTAATCCCTATATCTTTGGAACAGGATGATGTAAAACCTTTGATATTCTAAACTGAGGCAATTTGAACTAACAGAATTCATAGTTTGAAATATCTAAGGTCAACGACATCGAGCTGCAATTGATATAGACATTAAAAAATCAGAGTTTGTGATAAAAACTAAGTTCTCTTAATATTTTCCTACACATGTAAAAGGTTATTTAGTCTTTTTTGACTTCTTATACAGCCCTCAAAATTAGTTTTTTGATAGAAATACCTAACATCAAATTAATTCTTTACGCGAAAAAATATTATAGTTTACAAAAAAAAAATATAATTTTAAGTAGCATATGAAATATTTATATTTGCGCTGAAGTTGAAAATAATTAACTTTTGTCATTCCCCTTTCTAGTTAAAAACTAAATATTTTACAAAAAATTAAATCTAACTATAAAAGATGTTTGCAAGATTCAGAGCATTAATTTGCATTAATTTGCACTGCTAGAAGAAAAGTATTAATATAGTTTGTTATTTTTTTCTTTTTGACCAACTTGTAGATTTTTACTGAACAGACGAGCAAGCAAACGATTTATTGTTAATCGAAAATTTTTGTTCAATTAAAAAAAAGTCACTTAAAATATTCACGACTTTAGCTCATTTTAACACTAAATCATCTGAATAGAATGTATATATTCACATTTATGACGTCAAAACATTAAATTTATTCATTTTTTTATTAAAACAATAAGATCTCTAGTACAGTGCTTCACATTTATGACGTCAAAACATTAAAAATATTCATTTTATTTAAACAATAAGATCTCTAGTACAGTGTTTACAACGAAATTTTCAGAGCAGTATCTTTATCTAGATCTTTGTATTCTAGAGCTGTATCTTTATCTCTATTTTTGTATTCTAGAGCTGTATCTTTATCTCTATTTTTGTATTCTAGAGCTGTATCTTTATCTAGTATGTATTCTAGAGCTGTATCTTTATCTAGATCTTTGTATTCTAGAGCTGTATCTTTATCTAAATCTTTGTATTCTAGAGCTGTATCTTTATCTAGTATGTATTCTAGAGCTGTATCTTTATCTAGATCTTTGTATTATAGAGCTGTATCTTTATCTAGATCTTTGTATTCTAGATCTGTACCTTTATTTAGATCTTTATATTCTAGAGCTGTATCTTTATCTGGATCTTTGTATTCTAGAGCTGTATCTTTATCTAGTATGTATTCTAGAGCTGTATCTTTATTTAGATCTTTGTAATCTAGAGCTGTATCTTTATCTAGATCTTGGTATTCTAGAGCTGTATCTTTATCTAGATCTTTGTACTCTAGAGCTGTATCTTTATCTAGATCTTTGTATTCTAGAGCTGTATTGTTATCTAGATCTTCGTATTCTAGAGCTGCATTTTTAACTGGATCTTTGTATTCTAGAGCTGTATCTTTATCTAGATCTTTGTATTCTAGAGCTGTATCTTTATCTAGATCTTTGTATTCTAGAGCTGTATCTTTATCTCTATTTTTGTACTCTAGAGCTGTTTCTTTATCTGGATCTGCCCTATGCTGGTGGGCAAGCTTGAAGCGCCCCCTGGAGCGCGCAAATAAACTCGCTAAGCTGGTCGACTGCCAGAACCAAGACAAGGAGACCATGATCAAATGCCTCAGGTACAAGGTTACCAAACCAAAAAGGATGAGACTTCAATGACGACCAACAAATTATGAAATGTAATAAGAAGAAGACTGAATTTAATATTTTACACTAAAAATAGTCTTTAAATGTTCTGCTATTTGATCTGGTATATGTTCTGCTATATGACCTGGAATATGTTCTGCTATATGATCTGGTATATGTTCTGCTATATAATCTGGTTAATGTTCTGCTATTTGATCTGGTATATGTTCTGCTATATGATCTGGTAAATGTTCTGCTATATGATCTGGTAAATGTTCTGCTATATGATCTGGTAAATGTTCTGCTATATGATCTGGTAAATGTTCTGCTATATGATCTAGTAAATGTTCTGATCTGGTATATGTTCTGCTATTTGATCTGGTAAATGTTCTGCTATTTGATCTGGTTAATGTTCTGCTATATGATCTGGTATATGTTCTGCTATTTGATCTGGTTAATGTTCTGCTATATGATCTGGTAAATGTTCTGCTATATGATCTGGTAAATGCTCTGCTATTTGATCTGGTAAATGTTTTACTATATGATCTGGTATATGTTCTGCTATATGATCTGGTAAATTTTCTGCTATATAATCTGGTATATGTTCTGCTATTTGATCTGGTAAATGTTCTGCTATTTGATCTGATAAATGTTCTGCTATATGATCTGGTAAATGTTCTGCTATATGATCTGGTATATATGTTCTGCTATATGATCGAGTAAATGTTCTGCTATATGATCTGGTAAATGTTCTGCTATATGATCTAGTAAATGTTCTGCTATTTGATCTGGTTAATGTTCTGCTATATGATCTGGTAAATGTTCTGCTATATGATCTAGTAAATGTTCTGCTATATGATCTGGTATATGTTCTGCTATATGATCTGGTAAATGTTCTGCTATATGATCTGGTATATGAACTGGTATATGTTCTGGTACCGAAATAAACAAGTTTCCAGCTGCAGGGTACCAAAACTGTGTGTAAAAAATCTGCATTGCTTCTGTACAGTAATCTCAGAAGTTTTATCTTTTATGATACAAACTACAGTGAGCCCCATGAAACTCTGGACAGGAAGACGACATTTTAACAACATTATGCGTATTTCATGTTGTTACTAAGCAAATATTTAAACAACCAGCATGTGGATCATTGAATCATTTAAATTCAAAACTTAAGTCCACAGTTATATGAGACCAAATCCAGATTTTCTAATGTTGAAAATAGCAACGGTTTCAAATTTGTTAAAAAAAGAATGTTGTTATTATTAAATATGATATAAAAAAATATTTGATTATCTTTGATTTTGATAAGAAATCCTATATAAATCTTCTAAAAAACTGAGGTTAATCTGCAGAAAAAATAAATTAAAAAGCCTTAAAAAAAGAAAATAAACGAAAAAGATCAGAAAAACATCTAATAAAAAGTACAATTTTCAAATTTATAATACAAATCTTAAACTATAAATACACAAAAAAGAAACTAAGAAAGACGGGACTAAAAATTGTAGAAACAAGTGTTTTTCTGTGGTTAAGTAAAGAAGGGGGAAGGAGGGGGGGCTTCTTCTAGTGCATTTCTCTGTGAAAGAAAGAATCGGGCCCAGAAAATGTCACTGTATTCATTAAAACGATGTTAGCGTGGCTTCTTTTATTTGGATGACGATTTATTTAATTTGAACCAAAGAAGTAAAGAGAAATTAAATAAAAAAAATGTTTGATTATGTTTTTAATCAAAATATTTTCCTGGACTTCTCTTGATGATTGTGATTTAGGGAGAAGCCAATGGATTTACTGATGAACACACATCCTAACTTTTATGAATGGAAACATTTAGAGCAGAACCAGGAACCTCTTACTTCCTGGTCTCCCAGGTATACCTTACATTGCTTATATTTATCCTCTTGCAGTTTCTATATATATTTATCAACTTTACTTTTTCTATATACACTTATCCTCTTAGCTGTTTCTTTTTATAATTATCTTTACTGCTGATTCTCTATACCTCTTTGCTGTTTCTCTATATATTTATCCTCTTTGCTGTTTTTCTATATATTCATTCTCTTTGCTGTTTCTCTATACATTCATCCTCATTGTTGTTTCAATATATATTTATCCTCTTTTCTGTTTCTATACATATTTATCCAAGTTGCTGTTTTTATAATTATTAATCGTCATTGCTTTTTCTATATACTTATCGTATTTGCTGTTTCCATGTACTTATATTTACTCTGTTTGCTGCTTCTATATATACCTGCCCTCATATCTAAATCTTGTATAGTAAATATAGTTACCATATTGCAGGGTTGATGTAGAGGCTACTGTCCCATTTATGCCTCAGGTAAATATTTTTCCAATATTTTTTGTTAAAGATTTACTTTTTTAAATATTGCCATTCAAACAAAACTTTTTAAAGAATTACTGAAGTTCTGAAATGAAGTAAATGTAAAATAAATTTGTTTATCTTATACTTGCACCCAAAATCGAAACAGTAATGTCGCATAATATTAAACTATTTCTCTGCCTGGAGGTGTTAAAATCATTTCGATTATAAACAACTGAATATTTAAGGAACCGATTGATTTGATGACAAGTGGTAACTTCCAGCACGTTCCATTCATAATAGGTACAGTTTGATTCAATTTCCAGAACGTTCCATTCATAATAGGTACAGTTTGATTCGATTTCCAGCATGTTCCATTCATAATAGGTACAGTTTGATCTAATTTCCAGCACGTTCCATTCATAAAAAGTACAGTTTGATTCAATTTCCAGCACGTTCCATTCATAATAGGTACAGTTTGATTCAATTTCCAGCACGTTCCATTCATAATATGCAGTTTGATCTAATTTCCAGGACGTTCCATTCATAAAAAGTACAGTTTGATTCAATTTCCAGCACGTTCGAATCCTAAGAAATATATTTAAATTTCAGATCCAGCTCGTTACATTCATAATAGATATATTTAAATTCCATTTCCAGCACGTTCTATTCATAATAGGTATAATTGGATTCCGGAACGTTACATTCATAGTATTAGGTATAATTGAATTCTGTATCTAGCACGATCCAATTATAACGGGTGTATTTCATTTTCAGCCCTTTTTACTCATACAATTATGATTATGATTATTTTTTTAATATACAGAATACAACGCAATAAAAACAAGATCCACTCATTCTCGTCTCTTTTGACCTTTTTCTATTGTTTTCAAGGTTGGGATAATTGAAAATAATTGTTAATCCAAGTATTTCATGAAAAATTCTTCGACATAATTCAAAACATTCTTTTCATTTTTCTTCTTTTTGTTTTTAGCCTTATTTTTATCTCTTTTGAGTTGATTTAGTTTGCATGGAATGGGATCAATCAATTTGTAAAATTGCAGAAAAGAATTGGGAGGAAAAGAAATTGAAAGCTCAACTTTTTTATTTTCCAAACCTTACATCTTGGTAACCTGAGCTGGGAGCTTTTGAATGGTGGATATCAGGATAAATGCTTGAGCCACTCTTTTTCTTAATCTCGAGATTAAATAAAGCTTGTTCTCCTCTTGCTATTAATCTCCAGATTAATTAACCGATCGGGATTAAGGATATCCCATTCTAAAGTTTTCAGCTCTGATGTCGTAGACCTTTGATATTTCAAACACTGAAAATCATTCCAGAAGATGCTACGTTTACATAATCAGGTTTCAAAGATAAAGGTTTTAGGCAGTTGGCAGTGAAAAGTTGCTCTAAAAAATCTGTTTAGGAGTAACTGATGATGAGGGAGCAGGCAGAGGAGCAACATTTTTCTCCGATATGGCCGGAGTCAGAGATTTCGAGGAGAACTTTGAAAAGATCGGTCCTCTGCTTTTTGGGTTCCATGATGGGCAGTCGGAAGCTCCAAAAATTATGGCTAAGAAGGTATAAAATTGATGAAATTGATGAATTTGATGAAATTGATGAAATTGAAGAAATTGATGAAATTGATGAAATTGATGAAATTGATGAAATTGATGAAATTATGAAATTGATGAAATTGATAAAATTGATGAAATTGATGAAATTGATGAAATTGATGAAATTGATGAAATTAATGAAATTGATGAAATTTATATTAGTATACATTATTTAGATAAAAATTGTGTTTTTTAGTAAGAAATGAAGAAAAGATTGTCAAAAAATAATCTCTAGGTGAAGGATTTTTATTGGGCTGAGAAGCGGCTCGATAAAGATATAGCTTCCTCGCTCATTGACGCAATATCAGACAGTTCTTACGCACATCCTATAGATACGACAGGAAAGGTAGGATCAATTTGTACAATGTACGCAAAACAGATACTGCGTCTACAGGTAAGCTTTGAAATTCACTTTTACACTTAGAATGAATCATAAAGAAAATTAATTGATCGCAACTATTTTTATTTATGTAGAAATCTATAATAGAGAATTGTTATTAACCAATGAATGAATCATAAAGAAAAATGGAATTGATCGGACCTATTTTTATTTATCTAGATATCTATAATAGAGAATTGTTATTAACCAATACCGGCAGAGCTATAATTAGTTCCAATTCATCTTCAGATCTTTTAAACTTAAAAGCGTCGAAACTTTGTCAGTTATACTTTTTGCAGCCTAGGAGTGCGATTTTTATTGTGGATATTCTGGTTCACATTACAATAAAACAGTCTCAAAAGATCTGTAATCGATTGATTGATTGAATGACTCTTAATGAAAAAGTTATTTAAAAGTAATTTTAGGATTTCTAATTCTGAAACCTTGAAAGTGAAACGATCTTTACACTGCTTACAGAAAACCCTTTCACGAAGTAAAAATGAATTCAAAATATTATTTTTAAAGATATATATCTACTTTAAAAATCGATTGGCGATTATACTCCCAATTAAATGAACCGAAGAGAGGAAAATTGCTTTCATCGAAATTATTTTAATCGATTAAACTTCTTTCTTGGAATCATATTTTAAAAATACGTTTAAACTCCGAACCTTCTTTGTAAGAAAAAATTGATTGAAAATTCTAAAAACCATTTTGTTTAGATTCATGCAATGAAGAGTGCTGCTCCTGTGTATGTTTATCATTTTGGATACAAGTATGTTTTCTATTGTCTATACTGGGTGGGGGGGGTAATATCAGATTTAAGAAATTACATAATTTTTCAAACTAAGAACTCAACTCAGCCTTTCTCACAGCTAAAAGTGTCCCTGATATCAAGTAAATAGTTTAATGTACGGGAAATATTGGTAGAATCCACAAAATTTCCGGCTTTCCTAGCAAAAATGCGATGGTTATTTCATGCATGCAATTTATATTTAAAGTGTTTCATGTCCTATTCACATA
The DNA here is from genome assembly GCF_000591075.1 of Eurytemora carolleeae. Classification (NCBI taxonomy): domain Eukaryota; kingdom Metazoa; phylum Arthropoda; class Copepoda; order Calanoida; family Temoridae; genus Eurytemora; species Eurytemora carolleeae. Next base: position 50,544 of record NW_019398114.1, read on the forward strand.
GGTACACTTAAAACATGTTTCTGATGAATAAATAATTGTTTCTTCCAAGCTTAAAAAATGTTTAGTTATGATCTTATCCCTTATTGTTGTCCTAGAAAAAAAAATCCACAGAGAAACCACAAAATTAAGAACTAAGATATCTTAACGAGACCTGTGTGTATCGGACTTTTTACTGGAAAAAAAAAAGTTCGAATTATCCGATGTTAAAAAAGTAAAACAAACAAATCTATCCTGATAATCTTAAAAATCCTGATAAGGTAAAAAGTGCTGTAAATGGTAAAACTATCTTAATATTGGTTTTTTAATGTGATAAAGAGAATAAGACAATTATTTCTTTGATCTATAGAAGTGCAAGGAATCGCCAAGGAAAATCTTTTCACAAAAGATAATCTCGTAATTTAAAAGAATTTTGAAATTTTTAAGGCTTTGTCGGGAAAATCTCTGAATATGTAAAAGTAATCTGCGATTCATAAACTTTAAATATATTTCATTTGGTGGATTTGGTGTACTGTACTTGTCTTAAATATTATGTATGTGCAAGCTGATTAAAAGTCGGCAAGGTACTTAAAATGAACCGAAGTTTTCAGTGACCTTTAAACCTTTAGCTGCAAGCAAAAATAAATAAGAAAACTGGTTTTTTTCTATATACATTTTCATTTTTCGCTTCGGGGTTCTTTATAATAAGGAAGGAAATTGAAATAATTACCTTTTTCAGAGATATTTTAACCATTGATACTCAGATAAAGGTTACCAGAACAGAGTATCTTTATTATTAAAAAGCCTTTTGTCGAGATCTCGAGAAATTGTGGAGATTTTCTGGCTCAATTTTTTTATTGTTTTTGTTACAAGCTCCATTTTTGGTTGCAAGTTTTCACGAAAAAAAAGAAATATTTTTCAGAAAATTTTCTGTTGTTAATCTCTGATGGCACTCTTTATATGAAAGCTAGGAATTAAATGTTCACAGCGCATTTAAATCTCTGCTCTCTTTCGTTATTTTACGTCATTGAGAAATACAATTAAAAAACAAAGATTTTGAGCCAAAGCTTTGAAGAAATATTAAAAGCATAAAACAGGTTTACTTTTTTAAACTCTGACCCCTCTATATATTTGTTATGTGTGAGAAGTCAAAATATTCCTAAGTACCAGAAGGAATTGTTCATAGCCGGTAGAATGTAACATTTGAACATTTTTGTAACTTTGCTAAAAATGAATTTTTAAAAATATTTTAGGGGAATTTTTAACTCTCTAAAAGTAACATTACAGAGACTGTATAAGCCTAAGTGACCCTCCATGTATAGATGTCAATTCTCCGTTTCACAATGCTATCCTTGAAATCTTTGTCTAATCAATTGTATGAATTAGAGACAAATGTTTCTGAATTTAGAAACGGATTGTTTTCAATTGATAAGATAAAGGTTTCTAGGTTTCTAGGGTACTGTTGTGGATCGGGCATTGAACTTACGCTTACTGCAGTGTCTTCTTGACTTGAAACTATTATTAGAACAGTAAATACATATTTTCATAAATTAAGGAATTGAATGTTTGCTGCAAACTTAAATTTTCAAATCCCTGTATCTGTGCAACCAAATGGTTTAGAAAATCAGAGTTTGTGGCAAAAACTCAATTCCTTTAGAAGAAAAATAAAAACTGATTTAGCAAGAAAAAATCCTTAGTTAATGTGTTCTTAAAACTATTCTCTAACAGTTGTATTCACGTTGGTTCAGAACTAGTTGAATGAACTCCATGTTTAGGGGTGAGTTTTCTATGACTCGCCTGGCGACGAATGAGTATCCTCCCAAAATTGTGGACACAGATATTAACCTCGGAGCTGCAAACGGTAATAAAGAATATACTTAAGAAAAATTATCTATTTTCGTATTTTCGCTAAAACAAATATGAATACTTATATTTATAGATAAAGATTTAACCAAACTAGTTTCAACCTGTTTTCTAGATTCACGGACTCCAATATCACAATTGTAATGATTATTAATTAAACTTTTTTTTGAGAAAAAAATTCCAAATTTGTGGATTCATATATTTAATTTACGTACCAGATACCTGGTATACCTGATATACCTGATATACATGATATACATGATATACCTGATATACCTAATATACCTGATATACCTGATATACCTGATATACCTGATATACCTGATATACCTGATATACCTGATATACCTGATATACCTGATATACCTGATATACCTGATATACCTGATATACCTGATATACCTGATATACCTGATATACCTGATATACCTGATATACCTGATATACCTGATATACCTGATATACCTGATATACCTGATATACCTGATATACCTGATATACCTGATATACCTGATATACCTGATATACCTGATATACCTGATATACCTGATATACCTGATATACCTGATATACCTGATATACCTGATATACCTGATATACCTGATATACCTGATATACCTGATATACCTGATATACCTGATATACCTGATATACCTGATATACCTGATATACCTGATATACCTGATATACCTGATATACCTGATATACCTGATATACCTGATATACCTGATATACCTGATATACCTGATATACCTGATATACCTGATATACCTGATATACCTGATATACCTGATATACCTGATATACCTGATATACCTGATATACCTGATATACCTGATATACCTGATATACCTGATATACCTGATATACCTGATATACCTGATNATTATCATCTATTTTTTTAGCTTTATTTTTCATCTTATTGTTGTTATTATTGTTATTATTATTATCATTATCATTATCATTATCATTATCATTATTATTATTATCATTATCATTATCATTATTAGCATTAATTTATTTTTATTATTTTTGTTATAAGTATTATTATTATTATTATTACGGTAAAGTAATTGAGTTTTAGCAACAAACTTTAAATTTTGTATTCAATATCTTAGCGACCTGATGTTGTAGACATTTGATATTTCAAACTTAGATAAGTTGAGCTAACATAATTCATAGTTTTAAATATCTAAGGTCTACGACATTTGGTTTGAACAATACAAGGATTAGAAAATCAGAGTTTGTTGCAAAGACTCAATTCCTTTCTGTTTAACGTAATATAACATATAGTTTTATTCACATTATACAGACTAGACACAGTAAACAACCCTGGAGTAGTTTTATTCACATTATACAGTTTAGACACAGTAAACAACCCTACTGGAGTATTTTTATTCACATTATACAGTTTAGACACAGTAAACAACCCTACTGGAGTAGTTTTATTCATATTATACAGACTAGATACAGTAAACAAACCTACTGGAGTAGTTTTATTCATATTATACAGACTAGACACAGTAAACAACCCTGGAGTAGTTTTATTCACATTATACAGATTAGACACAGTAAACAACCCTACTGGAGTAGTTTTATTTACATCCGTAAGAGGATTATGAGATAAGCTTTAACTATTTGTTATTGTTATACAATTCTCTAGGACTAATGACTAATGTTAATAAATGATCAGGAGTGGAAAGCCTGAGATATCTATGGATCCTGATGTGCCTGTGTTTACCTGGGATCATGTAAACCCAAACAATATCTCCCATCTAGATCTAGGCAATGTTGTAGAGATGGATATGGGACTACCTAATCATAGGTTAATATAAATAATCAACTTTTTAGATCTAGTGGAAAATATTAATTTATTGCATTCCCGAGGCCTCACTCGAAAAACGAAAAACGAAACTTTTTCCTATCTACAGCCACCTTTAGTCGAATTTGCAGACGTCTCTTCAGAACTAAAATATAATTCTCCTCCCCTCCTTAAAACCCTATTAATTACCCACTTTAAGAACTTTTATGATTTAACTCCTCTGGAGAGAAAAGATGAACTCTAGAATATTTAACTCTTTAACTTTAGAGAAAAATTATGAAATTAGATTTAAAATAAAAATGATAAAATTTTGAATAAAAGCTTTGTGATTTATATCTCCTGTATTCATCTTCCTTTTTTCCAATTTTCTTAATTATTTTTTTTACCTATTCACATCTCTCTAGCTCTGAGCTTTTTGTTATTTTTTTGTAGGGCTATGACTGTTGGCAGTGGTTTTATGCGTACAAAATATTATGTTATGTACAATGTACATTTTTATTATTGTTTGCTCAATAAAATGTTGTATAACAAATTTCTATTTTTATTTTGTCAATGTAGTGTAGGTGTTTTTTAATTTTATTTGTGGTTAAAAAAATAAAAAAAATTATGATTAAAATACTATGAACTATCTAACAAGCAGAGTATTTGTTAATATGAGGTCTTGTTAAGTAATTCAATTATATTAATTATACAATTATATGTATAAAGGTCACTAGCTGTACTTGTGCATATACATTATACAGGTTACCAGCTGTAAAAATAGAGTTAACCAGTTGTACATATACAGTAAACCAGCTGTACATATACAGTTAACCAGCTGTACACTACATATGCAGGTTGTATACCAGTTGTACATATACAGGTTACTAGCTGTACATATGCAGGTTACCAGCTATACATAAACAGGTTACCAGCTGTAAATATACAGGTTTGCAGGTTGTATCTCAGTTGTACTTATACAGGTTACCAGTTGTACATATACACTACAGGTTACAAGCTGTACGTATACAGGTTACCAGCTGTATATATTCAAGTTACTAATAGCTGTACATATCCTGGTTACCAGCTGTACATTTACAGGTTACCAGGTACATAAACAGGTTACCAGATGTACATATACAGTTAACCAGCTGTACATATGCAGGTTACCAGTTGTCCATTTACAGGTTACCAACTTACCAGTTGTACAGATACAAGTTACAAGCTGAGCATATACAGGTTACTAGCTGTACAATGTACTAGTTGTACATTTACATTTATTACAATTACAATTATTGCACTGCAATCTAACCAGGAGGATAAGGTCAAATTATATTAATGTTGCGACTTTGTGACTCAGTTGCTCCTCTAGTTCTGATTTTACGCTGAGGTGTCAGATAAGCAAATTTATCCGGTTACATACAGTAAAACCCTTTATAGCGAATACATCGGAAGAGTTTATCAAATGTCGTCTTGACAAATTTTCAATGAGTTTTATACTTTATTTCGTAAATTTCAGTATTTGCGAAACTAAATAAATAGCAATGTATATGCGGGAACAGTTTTAAAGAGTTCCATATAATCATTTAATTAAAAAACTGAATATCTGCAACATTCCATTATCAGAAAGTGAAGAATACGACATTTGATGAATTCTTTCGATGTATTCGTTATCAAGGGTTTCACTGTGTTAAAAATTTTAACATTTTATTCTTCTCAATAGCTCTTTGAATCTTTGAATTCAGATCTTATGTTTATTTTACTTTAGTCTGCCGTGATTAAAATGGTCTACCGTTTTTATAAATAAAAATTATCCCTACGTGATTGTTTATATTTGACCATTTTTGTGAGTAACACGGGTTTTTAGAGTTTATGTGCTTACAAAAATTTAAAAAATATTCATTAAGCATAATACCCTGCAGGTTAAAAAGTTCAATAAAAATTTGCTTTTATCTACTTTTTATCTACTAACTTTAGATCATAGCCATTTTCAGAGGAAGTGTTCAAGCGGGTCAAAAGGAAACTATTTATAGTACTTTTAATGAAAAATGAAAACATAAAAAGGTAAGAATGTTTCAGAGCATGTTCTACCCATGCCAACTTATTACATTAAACGCCATAGAGTTGCCATCTGAGTTTTCAGCGAAATAAATTTAGTTTTGTTTACTATTATGAAGGGATAAGGGGTGTCCAGTATAAAATAATAAGAATAAAGAACGGTACTGACAAAAACAAGAGCAAAAGAGTATATTAGCGGAAATTTACTAAAAATTAAAAATGAATAAATAAAATTAATCTAATTCGTAAAAGTGTTAAAAGAGAAATTGTTAAAAAAATGCTTTAGCATTTTACTCATTTTCAGGGTAAAAATATTTCACCGAAAATGTCAAATTCTTATGATGGAACAAAAAAAAATCATACCTTAATTAACTAGTTAAAAAGATAAAAATTAAAAGATATCAAGATTCATTCAGTTATTAACGAATTAAAAATATACATTTAAGGTCGAATAAAATTGAAAAATTCAAAACTCATTCAGAAATTTAACGAACTAAAAAAACGTTGGTGGTTGTGTTTCATTTTTTTCAAACTTGTTGATATGAATATTACGAGATTCGTCACGAGCCGCTGAATATCGTCCATTTCAATGTTTTTCGATATTTAAGAACTGTTTGATTTAAGACTATAAAATTAGTTTTTTAACTTTATAAAAAATATAGTTTTGCAAAATTCAGGTGTTTTGCCTCTAATTTCTTAAATATATCTTTTAGGGATTTTTCCTCTGCAATTTGGCTAGCTCTAGAAAACATCCAAAAAATTCATTTATTTTTATTTTTAAAATTAGCCAAAGTATGATTGAAGGATGGACAAGGAATGGAAGATCAAGAAGAAAGAATGAAAAACAAGAAATATAGAAGTCTCAAAATGTTTCCATCTGATATCATATTGAAATTTAAAAGTATCGTAAAAAATTAAAATAAATTATTAAAGTTAAAAAATATTTTAGGGATTTTTCCGATTTCCGTGTTTCAAGTTGGATATTCTGTTACTTATCATTATTAATTTTGACGATTTTTTTCCTCGCTTACATAAGTGCATTGACCAATTATCTACACAAAAGAAATCCTGATCGAGTTTGAAAATCATAAAAAAATCTCAATTTTTCAAAATTGTATCAAAGAAAACTGTAGGACTGGCGAATGATGCATTTGAGCATTTTTGTAAAGAAAGGTGTTTAGAAGTTTCACCCTGACTCATGTGTCCAAAAAATTCCTGTATATTTCGTTGCTGCAATTTTTAACTTTTTTAAAATAAAATAATGAACAAGAAAAATTTCTCTCCATTCTTTAAATGGAATGCTTGTGCAGGTAAAATTAATAAAACAATTTTTTTTTCAGATTTATTTCAAAATATTGTTTTAGATCCTTTTTAAACGAATTTTGAATTGACGACAAAAAACGACAATTTTTACCTCATTTTGGCTCAGATTAAGGCTTAAAGGGGACTGTTGTGAATCGGAAATGTAACTCTTGAAATTACGTATACAGTCCCTTTATTTGCATACGGCGCGGCCCCTACTTTTTGTGCCTCCCCCCCCCCTTTTTTTAAATATTAGCTACGGGGCTGCTTAATACAGTGCAGTGGTGCAAGCTTCAAGGGGTGAAAAATAGAGATAGTTCGACAAATTAAAAATATCTATATTTTACTGAGATTGGTACATATTGTATTATAAATAACTAGGCTTTTAGGGCGCTTCGCGCCCATCTTCTATTTCAATTGTGAACATATATGTTCTCTTTGTGTACATCGTAAAACAAAAGAAAAAAAGTTCGCGGATTTTAACAACAAAACTCGTGGATTTTCAAAATTTTCAAAAATTTAATGAAAATCGAATTTTGATGAAGACAAATATTTAAAATTTTTATCATTTATAAACCTTCCCTGGGGCCACGTGAGGTCTCACACAAAATTTGGGCCTAATCGGTTCAGCCGTTTTGACGTTTATTGGATACAAACAGACAAGCTAAATTTATATATAGATGATCAAATATCTATTGACACTGAATGCAGTATGGACTAAAGCTTTTTTAATGAAACTTTTTTAATTAAGGGCAAAAGTGAGATTTTAAAGTATTTTTTTACAATATGATGTTATTATGCTTAAATGAAATATACATGTACCACAAATAAAAAATAATCAGTTTTCAAAATGGCCTTCATGGATATTTAATTAAATACTTTATAAGACAAAGCTTTGAAGGGTATTGTTGTGAATCAGAATATAATTTATTTCTTTTCTTAATATTTGAGTTTGGGTGATTGCAATGCAATGAAAGGTAGAATGTAGATTGCCTAAGGAAGAGAAATGCAAGCAGATATAATATTAAATTAGCCCTGCGTAGGGGGGGGGCCGTGCACCCTGGGTCCCTGCCCATGTACGCCCCTGGAAACGCAGTGAACAAAAAAAAACCTAATACCTGGGACTGGCTGGCCATTTTATTTACTTATATCCCCTCCCTANCCCCCTCTCCTCTCTCTATATTCCTTCGGCTCATTATCATATTTCATCTGTTTGCTCTTATTCGAAGTTCTCTTAGATTATCTCGGAGCGCTAAACCTCGCTATCCTTCCTCCATCGTGTTTTCAGTTCTCTCCTTTCCCCCGATCCTTTGGTTCCAATCAAATTTTGTGTTTAATATTATTAGTTTTTTTATTCTTTGATTCATTAAAAGCTTTGTCTGTTCAAGTATGAATTAGATATCACAGTTTATGTTTTTTTGTTCATATTCATTTGCGGTTTCTTTGCATTTTTTACTTCAAGAAGCAGCGGAGAAATTTGCAGAAATAAACACTTTTCAAGTAAAGAAAAACTACAGTATCCTCCACAATTGTGATCAGATTAAGGTTTCAAGGGTAACGTTGATTATCGGCGATTGCCATTTTTTGCATGGAGGGCTAATTGAAACTACGCTTATCGCCCCTTTAAGCTTGAAAATATTTAAATGAAAACATTTTGTGTATGATTTGCGCAAAAGCTTTAGGGAAAATTGTTGATCATTTGAAAAAAATCTTTTAGTTAAAATGGGGTTCTGAGAGGATTGTAAATTTCTTTACGCAGCAAATTTTACTCTGGGTTCAAGTATAAGTTCAAATATCCACAAAAAGTGACCAATTTTTTAGTTTGTTGTAAAAAAGATTGTTTTCAGGTTTGACAGTTTGAACAAAATGTGGATAGAGTTTATATTTTCCTTCCTGTTCGCCATCATTCTCTTTGTTTCTATCTGTGGCAATCTTCTTATTCTGTGGATAATTCTAGGTAACTCATTTTTCAAAACCCATCTCGTTTCTCTCTACTTAGTTTTTATGTTCAATTTTATCTACGATAGTTTTCCTGTCCTGCAATATATCACAATTAAAAAGTTAATTTCGCACATTTTCTTTATTCATTTGGTAGATTTTCACAACTTTGAAAAATCTTCTCTGAAGACACCATTTCTTAATCTTGACCGGTGCAGATAAACTATCCCTGGGGGTTATGTCAGGTCCTCTCAAAATATCGATGATTAGCCTCTCGACATTTATCGGAAACATGGAAACAAAATAGAACAATGATATTTCGTTGTTGTTTTTAAGTTTTAAAACCTGAAAACAGGCTCCTTGTATTGATTCAGACGCCGACCACTACACAAAAGCCATATTTTTTTTTAATAATTTAATTAAGTTTTAATTCATTTATAGGTCATCGAGGAATGCGGACAGTACCAAACTTCTTCCTTCTAAATCTGGCAATTGCAGATTTAGGGATTGCTGTACTGAATACAATTCCCTCATTCTTATTCATGAGAGATGGGTAAGATAATTTCAAATAACAAATTGTGTGACACAATTAATTGGTTTAGTATTTCAGTCAAACAAAATTTAGGACTTCATTGGGTTAAGAATTAATTCATTTTTTAAAGAAATTGAAGTTTTGCCTGCACAATCTCAAATTTTTCGAACCCCTATATCTTTGTAACCCGATAATATAAACTTTTGATATTTCAAAGTTAGATTATTTCATCTAACAAAATTTACAGTTTGGTATATCCAAAGCCACAAAATCGGGAACAAAGATTATGCAGCTCCTACTTACATTTTCTTTTGACTTATTATTACAAATGAAAGCTAATCACTTTAGCTCTTGATCGCGTCCCATGAAAGTTATATCAACTGTGTCAAATTTATACGAAAATTCATATATATAAAAAATTTTGTACAGAAATAGTAAATTTAAACAAACAATTTTTAGCAAATACGCAACCAATCTGAAAACGATGATATCCCAGAGAAACCTAATTGAAACTTAGGTTTTCTCCAATAATTATTTTATAATTTTTATTTTTATTTTGAATAGATATAATTGATAACAATATTGATAAGTCTGTATTACGGTCACATGCATGAGATACGTACCAGTATATACTGCACTACCGTTGGTGGGAGTTCTGGTGATGTAATACGGACCAAATGGGCTGATTTTTTTAAGGAACCCATGGGTATCCGAAGTTAAAATACGTAACATTTTTTCAATTTTTTAAAATTCCACTGGCAACGCCGGGTACTTTAATTTGTATATATATATATATATATGAGCGAAGAGCTTTAGATTATGATATGAAATTTATCGTGCGCACATGATTAACCTCTATTTGGTTTAGCCCTAATGTTTATGTAATGCAGTGTATGGGTGTTTGGAAGAACGTACTGCAAGTTTAACACCTTTACTTCCTACCTGACCGTCTCAGCCAGCATCTTCACCCTCCTAGCTCTAACGGTCAATAGGTAGGTCGTCATTCGAAATGATTCACCCATTCATGTTTTTATTTAATTATTAATTTTTTTAAATTTGTCTCACTGTAGTATTTATAGAAAAACAATTGCCTGCTTATTATTTGGATCAACCGATGCCAAAAGGATCAAATAAAATTAACTTATTTTATTTCTCTATTTCTTTTTATTTTTAACTCTTGGAAAGTAATTCCCCTAGAACAAAAATATCTAAATCTTTTTTTTATTCTCACTATTCTCACTATTCTCACTATTCTCACTATTCTCACTATTCTCACTGACACGAAACAAAAAATCTTTTAGAAAAATTATCTAGAGGAATCTATTGTATTCAGGCACAAGGCTATAGTGACACCTCTGAAGGCTAAAGCTACCTGCTGCCAGCTGACCTTCTCGCTAATTGGTATTTGGCTGGTCAGTGGTGTTCTCTCTCTACCTGGACTTCTACTTTCAGATCTACACCGAATCAGCAGGTAGTAAACATATCTAGAGTGTCATTAATTTTTCTAACTGAAAGTTGATTTAACTCATTTGCAGTAACGATCCCGAGATACACGTTTAAAGGTGATCGTTTTCAATATTTTGTGTCTTTGTTTGAAGGAGTAAAACACTCTCCACAAACTCTAATTGAATAATCCTTATATTTTTGCAACCTAATGATGCTAACATTTGATATATCAAACTTTTTTCGTTGATCTAGCAGAATTCATGATTTGACATATCTCAGGTCTACGACATCAGAGTCCAAATTTAATGAATTTAAGCCGCGTCTCAAATCCGACTAAAACCGGCTTTAATTAAGCGCCGGCTTAAATCCTGAAACATTGAATACAATTTTAGGCGGAACCAAAAAAATGTAGAATTAAATTTAACAATGTTAAAATTAATTATAAATTCCAGGAGCGAAGAAGCGTATGTGTGTATAATGATCTGGTGGGACGGATTTCAAGGACAGTCACAATTCGACTTTATGTAAGTACCAGTCAACCCCATTCAGATGGAAATATTTTGTGCTGGATTCTCATTATCCAGATCCACTGATCTCGATTTACATTGCGGGCACTTTAATTTGAGAATCAATGTCTAATCTCTACATTTCAGTTATCCCTTCAGGGTTCGACTACACTACGGTCGATATGGAATATAGATTAAATTAATCTGCAGATTAATAAAAGATGGAGATCAAGCATTGATTTTGATATCCACAATTTACAAGAGTTCGCAGTTCTCATTTCACTCGTTAAATAAATGTTGGCCAAAAACGGATATAAATTAATAATAGAAAAATTAACTAAAGTTACCCCTATTAAGCTAGAACAAACTTATATGATTTTGATAAAATGTTTTTTTTTTGAAAACTTGAGACTTCTCTTTGTTCAGATACAACATGGTCCTGTTTGTTGTCACCTACGTACTCCCGCTGATCTTCATGTGCTTTGCATACACAAGGTAAAATTGTATTCTTTTCAAATTTAATTTCCAGAAAAAGATAAATTCTTAAATATAATCCGCCTTTTTGTGTAGAATGTGCCGAGTTCTGAACCAGAAGGTTATTGGAGAAAGCACTCCTTCTTCTGAAGCAGGCAGACTGAAAAAGAAGCAGGTTTAGACTGATTCATTAATGACTCTCATACCAGGATTCCTATTTCTAAATTATCCATCTATATTCCATCTATTTATTTATACATTTGGCTTGTCTGTTTTGATCAACTAGTCTGTGGCAACACGCCTAGAGAAGGTTTATGGTCGTTCAGAACTATTTTTTTTTGCTATAGCATAATTTCAATCTTTTTGAAATCCACCATTTAAAACGGAAATTCTGCGAAATATTGTTTGTAATGCTTGCTAACTTGCTAAAAGCTGCAATTATTATAGCCCTTTACAATCCCTAATGAGTAAACTTATCAATTGTATTTTAAGGTGATAAAAATGTTCTCCTTGGTGGTTGGACTGTTTGCTCTTTGCTGGCTTCCTTACCATCTTTACTTCCTAATCATGTACGCCGCCCCTCATCTAGCCAAATCTCCTGTCATCAGGTTAGAAGACGTTAATGGCGGAAATTGTCAATTACCAGTCGGAAATGTTTGGTGTCATGTAGGAGGAGTCAACTAGTTTTTTGGGGTTTAACATTACCATGTATCCTTGAAAACATGTATTCATGGATCTTTATTCTCATGGCAATGTGATTGTTTCATTCAATTTTTAATGTGACATGACCAATTTTATTGTTAGTTGAATCTTTAATTGGAATATTAAAAGGTCTCCATTTTAGTTTTAATTAGAGGTAATTCTACAGAAATCTATAATAATTTCCAGCGGAGACTACAGAGATATTGAATAAACATGATAATTACTGCAGGCCCCTGTACCTCTGTATTTACTGGCTGGCGATGTCAAACAGCTGTATCAATCCAATCATCTACTATTTCTGGAACCAAAGGTAAAAAACCGTAATTAAATGAAATTGAAGAGATTGGTCCATTGATTAATAGCAATGCAGATAGAACACTGTATGTCCTCTTTTCAAGGGTTTTTCGTTCACAAATAACCCTAAGCCAAAGGAGTTCCGCCCAGACAGCGTTGAATTACACGACAAACAGAGATCATGCGCATAGCTCCTTTGGGCCTCTGATTCAGGGTTTATGTGAACGAAAAATCTCGAATCAAGCGGTCTTTTTGTATTGTTATTAATCTATGGATTGGTCACTGTTTAAAGAAAAAATATCCGATTACCCTATTATGAATTTAAGCCAATTTTATCACTTAAAAATGTCAGTGCATAATAATCTCTCAAAAACAAGATGATTCTTTTGGTGTACCGTCCTGTTTTAGTTGTCTATAGTCTGTATCTGTACAGTACAACTTGCCCATAGCTTACTTAAAGTCAGTCCAGTACTTCAAAAAATAATAATTGACTTTTTAAAAAAATTTTCTTGTAACCTTTTTAAAGAAAGTATCAAACACTTTATTCCTCCTGGATATCTTTAAAAAGTTATTACTTAACTGAACAAATCCCATAAAATGTTGATAAATTGAATTTTTTAGGTTTCGGAAACATTTTGACAATATCTTCAGACGAATAATTCCAGTCTATGCTAGCTGGAACTCAAACACAGGTGATAGATAAAGATACTGTAACAGTGGGCGAGTTTTGTTGATCTTTTACGATCAGCAATTCAAGGATTTTTTGGATCGCTGAGATCATAGCTACCAAGGGGAATCAT
>NW_019398115.1:0-24847 GCF_000591075.1 Eurytemora carolleeae
AGACGCACGGAAAAAATGACATATAACCCAAATTTTGATTTTGGGGCTATTTACATCTATAAGTATTGGACTCAGGTAACCATTTTAATAATACTAAAATTTTAATCGATACTGGCGCCCTTAAACCAACGGGCGTCGCTATCAGTGAGGATTTTTTCACTAACCAAATGCAGGGCAAACTTAGTGACCTAATACCATCGAATTTGAATTCAGCAAATGGGGCTAGTTCAAATTCGACGATGGAGACAGTAGGGCAGTTAGAAGTTAGGATTAGGTTTAACCAAATGTCTACAATTTTTTCAGGCTCAGCTGTTGTTTTAAAAAATTTATCCCTGCCAGTTATAATAGGGGTAAATTTTTTGAAAACTAACAGTCTGAGTCCAGTTTTAGAACCATTAGCAGCGAAGGTTGTACACAACACTACATCAGAGACACAGGACCTCATTGCAAATGTTTCAAACAGATCCAGACCCCCCACTAGAACCCCTAGAAAGTCTTTTGATAAATCCCCCTCCCCTGTTCGAAAGCCCCCCCACCCTCAAGACTTTGCAATTGACAATGAGGGTGCACCTGTAATGTTGTTAACATCTAAAAACTTTGTGACAATTTCAAAGTGTACAACCAGAGCGATTGAAGTTAATGTACCAGTAAACCCTGCTTCTTTCATCAATGTTCAACCCCTTGATGATGAACTACTTGATGGTGCTCTACCTGTAGTCTACCGTCACAAAACACAACAGAAAGATAAGTCACTTATTATTGTGTATACGAATTTGTCTGATAAAGACGTTGTTATTTCTCCCAATCAATTAATAGCCCATGGCTCTATGATTTCTGAGAACAAAACTAAACCTGTTATTAATGTTGTAAATAATAGGGCAAAGGATCCTGCGGTCACGGATAGGATTTGGGCGGAATTAAAACTTAATGAGAACAAAATTTTGCAAGAAAATGTTTCGGTTAAAAACATGCTATTTTCAATGATAAATGATAATCAGGATATTTTTACCACTGAGGACTGTAAAGTAGGTAAAACTACCTGGGAAACATTTAAAATTGAATTAGTACCAAATGCCCGGCCCGTTAACCAAAGAATGAGACCGATTCCGCCAAATTTAAAAGAAAATTTATGCGCCCAATTTGACCTTTGGTTAAAAAATGAAGTCATAGAACCCAGCACGTCTCCCTGGTCCTCGCCCTTGGTCCCCGTGACCACTGACCAAGAAGAGCGGGGAGACACGCTGGGTTTTAGATTTCCGCCGGGTCAATGACCTCACCGTGACCGACAGCTTCCCCACCCCTAATATTTCTGAAATTTTAACTTCCTTAGGTAAATCCAGGTACTTCTCAACACTTGACGCCTCCCAAGCGTACCACACCATAGAGGTAGAGGAGAGCTCCAGACCGATAACCGCTTTTGCGACAACATTCGGCTTATACCAATTCCTGCGTATGCCCTTTGGGCTACGCAACGCAGGAGCTTCTTATTGTAGGTTTGTACAGAGACTGGTAGATGTTTTAGGGGTACCCGGCATAGCCGCGTACCTCGATGACATATTAATACATAGCAAGGACCTGGATATCTCATGTTCATTTATTAAAATTAGTTTTTGATGCTCACAGGGAGGCAGGAATCAGACTAAACGCAAGTAAAACACATTTATTTCAGGAAGAAGTTGAATATCTTGGTCACCTGGTCAACGCTGACGGAGTTAAATTAATCCCATCTTATGTTCAGAAAATTGTAGAGTGGCCGCTGCCCCAGACCGGAAAAGAGTTGTCAGCGTTCCTGGGTTTTACTAATTATTATCGTGATTTTTTACCAGGTTTCGCGAATGTTACGGCTGAACTAAACAGTGTTAAAAATAATAGGTTTATTGTGTGGACTCCAGAGATGACGAGTAATTTTAACATTTTAAAACGGATGTTTGCAGCAGCCCCGTGTAGAGCCACGCCTGACTTCTCTCCAACCGCAAAACCTTTTATTTTAACTATAGATTTCTCTAAAACCGCAATTGGTGCAGTTTTATCCCAGGAACAAGATAATGTTGAGAAATTTTTAGGTGTTAAAGGGCGAAAATGCAGAAATTACGAAAGTAATTACCATAGTTCTAAAGGTGAACTTCTCGCTTTGGTCTTTGGTTTAACTAAATTTGAATCTTTGTTAAGGTTGAATAAGTTCATCGTCGTTACGGACTCCACAACAGTACTTCACTGGTCAACCATGAAGGACTCGGGAGGTACTATCAGGCGATGGCTAGATTATATTCAACAATTTAATTTTTCTGTAATGCACCGTGCAGGTAAAACAAATATTAATGCCGATTTGATCTCCAGAGCAACCCATATGGATGGCTCCCCCCCCCCTCTGACACAGATTCAATTACGCAAGGTAATCAAGACATGTTCCCCCTGCCCTTGAAACAATTAAAAATTGGTGAAAAGCCGAATTTAATTGAAATTAATCAGGTAACATTGTCAAAGATGAACAATTGTCCCAGTTCGGAATATCTACCCCCCTCGTGCAAAGGTAAGATATGTACAATCATCCAACCCCCTTGGCACCTGGCTGGATCCAGGTCTGATGAAGGAAGGGGCCCCCCTTTGATAGGAACGTTTAAAGGTAAGATATTGATCAATCAAGTGGACCTGGAAAAAGCTCAGAACGAAGACAGTGCCATGCTCATGGTCAAATCTTGGTTTAACTTCAACACAGGTAAAATTGATGAAAAAAGGATTGACACGTCGACTTTTGAGGATGTACACGATGACGTACTGCAACTGTACAAGGTAAGAAAACAACTCAGGTTGACAGACGCAACTACAACAAGTTCTACAAGGTTAGTATATCTACTCGAAGACGAGTTTGGTTCGAATCCCAAGATGAGAATTGTCATCCCACCCTCGCACAGGTATCAAGCTCTGCTAGCAGTACATGTACGTGAACATTGGGGTGTACAACGAACAACACAACAGGTAAAAGAACATTTTTTCTGGCCAGGATGGAGAGCTGACACAGCACAATTTGTCACTGAATGCCCAGGTTGCTTACACAGGGAACAGGTAAACTTGCAGCAGGTCGACCCATTCGATGGACGAGTGTTAAATGTGAATGAAGTTCTCTGCGTCGATTTGGTAGGCCCAATTACAAGTTTAAGTAATAAAAATAAATATATTTTGACTCTACTTGATCAATTTTCTAGATATGTTGCAGCAGTGCCTCTACCAGACAAATCAGCTCGGTCTGTCGTGAACGCAATAATGACAAACTGGATTAGCCTGTATGGAGCACCTGCAACAATTAGGATGGATCAAGGAAAAGAATTTGATAATGCATTGTTAAAAAATCTTCTCAATGCTTTAGATGTTAACATTAAAATTGGTTTCAGCCACAATCATCAATCTAACCCTGTTGAAAGATTTCATAGAACTTTTTGGGCACTTTTGAAAGCAAAGAAAGCAAATGGAGAAAATGACTGGGAAAAATCCCTCCCAACTTTAATTTTGGCTCATAATGCAACCCAACATTTTTCCACTAATTCGTCCCCAGCAAGAATTTTTCTGCTGACGGATGACAGAGAGATAACGGGGTCGGCAGCCAACCTAATCCCAGAACCAGAACCAGTCAAAACTCCGGAACCAAGAAGACCAGAGACAGAAGTCAGTGACGAAATAGTAGGGAGAGATAATGATCCTGCAGTAATAAACACCCCTACCAGAGAACAGGAAGGTCGGAGAACAAGTAGTGGAGGGGAAATTCCGGTGGAAATAAACTTTCCCCCCCCCCCAACAGAATATTGAAGCAGCAATACCAAGTTCGTTGGATGGCAGCAGCACTACGGAAGTTACCAGAAGAAGATCCAGCAGAATATCAGTTCCTACAGACAGATATGTTGCAGAATTCAAGCAACCAGAAAGCATCAAGTCTAAGAGAGGAGCAAAGTCGTCAATTGCAAAATCACTTAAAGCAGCACTCAAGGAAAGCTGGGCACAGAGACCAGACTCTACAGCTCCCCTGAGAAGAAGAAGCAGATCAAGAGAGAGTTCTGACTCTACCAGGACAAGAGCTGCGTCCCTAGAAAGGGTGCAGACAGGGAGTATCATAAGTAGGAATAGTCTAAGAAGTAGTGTTAGAACTAGGTATGAGGTAGCAAACCAAGGTAGTTATGTGCAAGGAGCAGAAGAAAGTAGTTGGAGTGACACAGAAGATGAGGCAGATAGCAGTAGCAGCAAAGTTAAGGAAGGAATTAATACAATTTCAGGTCAAAAATCTAGAATTGCAAAAGTGAAAAAGTCTGTAACACTTCACCCTGGGCAAGGGGCTTGGGTTTACTTAGAAGAAAATCAAGGACAAGTCAATGGGGATGATTTCATTTTTCCAATCTTGTTTAACACTATTGTTGAAAAAAATCTTTTTGCATCCAAATTTTCTCCTAGGGCAGGAGTGTTACGTTCACCTGCAATCTAAATGATTAACCTGGACTCGAACTAAAATACCTTGAATGGGTAATAATGCCTGGGCCTCCGTAGTTAAGCGATATAAAATATATAAACTATGTCAAACCATTATCAAATATATTTTAACATTTTAACATAAACAATACACACAGTTTTCCAAAATTCTCTCTTCACCCTTTTCTCTGAATGTTCAATTTTCCTTCTGTTATGCCGTATATTTCAAAATGTAAATTTCTATTTTGTAAATTAATTTTAAATACTTTATATATTAATGTAATCCATAACTTCCCAATCGTCTTCCTTCGCTTCATTGTTATCCTAAATAAACGTAGAAAAAATAGATAAAGTGTCACTAGAATTGCGCCAGTAAATTTTTGATAACACATTCATGAATAGAGTGAAAAAAGTTTAGGTTAGTACTAGTATAAGTAAGGGAGTCCAAATGTACAGGAAAATCTTTAGTTTAATTATTAAAATGAAATCAGAAATTAGAAAATTGGGCGTAAATTACTCAGATACAGTCGTCGTCAAAAATATCAATATAATTAAGACGACTTTCGATTTCAATTTTGATTTCTACCATGCTAATTCAAACAGTTATGCTAGACATAAACATGGAAACAAAGAGAAGCTTTTAATCAATAGCTTCTCTTTATTTACATGCAAACTTGTAATTTGAAAAATCACAACTTAAAGAGAAATATCGTCTTTATTGTATTGATATAAACGCCGACCGTTCTAGGACAAAATATGTCGTTAAGGTGTAGTTTCTGAATCAAGATTAACAAGTTAAGAAATAAGTTTTTATGTTTATAAAACTGTGGTTTATAAATAACAATGGCATAATTTATAAATGAAATGTACTTTAGATGGAAAACTTTCCCTCATTTTTTAATTCTAAATAAGCATATCTACCTGAGGGCGGGGGTTGTTGCTAAGGGCCACCTTGTCCTCGTTCAGGGTGAAATAGTTCATCACCTCCTATAACAATAATATCAATAATACTAATTTTTTGTAAATATTAAATGATAAAAATGTATCTTGATGAGTAGTCATAATGGCGTAACTGGGGGGAGAGATATCAATTCAATGACCTATAATGTTAAACCTTTTTGTGACAATATCACCATTTGCCCCTGTTTTATACATGAAAATTTCCAAATCGCATAGTTCTAATTTTCTTTAATTTGATAAATGCCAAAGTATTCAACAAACTTGGTCTACAAGCTGTAGGGAATTGTTTGTTTTTCTAATGAACTAAGTTGTGGCAAGTGCCAAGCTGTTACAGGGTTACCCACAAAGGATGAGACTGCAAAGACGACTTGAAACTATTCAAATATGACAATACCAAATTTAGATTAAGTCTTCTGCAGCATTGAATTTGAACGTGGTCTTTAAAGGTCTAATATATTGTTTTATCAAAGAAATACAGAAGTTTATAGTTGCAGAGAATCATATAGATAAGCATAAATTCCGTACAGTCGTCTCTGAAGTCTCATCCTTTGTGGGTAACCCTGTATGGTAAACAAGGATTTAAGGAGTTCATTTTGCTTTACCCTAGGAATACTGTACTGTCCACCAGGGAGCGCGTTACTAGAAACTCCTAGATCACTGATGACGCACTGATGGTTCCTGGAAAATAGCTAATTTATGGATTAAATTTCTTTTTTAAGTCCTCAACAGAAAGTATTGTAAAGAATAAAGCTCTTTGGAACTACTTGTGTGCAATTTTTTCAACAATTCGATCAATTGGAACTTGTAAAACTGTGAAATAGCAAGGCCACTTATTGACTTAACTTATGATATTAAATGGTCCAATGAACATTCAGTGAAACCCTTAATAACAAATACATCGAAAGAATTCATCAAATGTCGTATTCTTCCCTTTCTGATAATGGAATGTTGCAGATATTTAGTTTTTGAATTAAATGATTATATGGAACTTTTTAAAACTGTTCCAGCATATTCATGGATATTTATTTATTTTCGCAAATACTGAAATTTACGTAATAAAGTATAAAACTCATTGAAAAATTGTCAAGACGACATTTAATTAATTCTTCAGATGTATTCGTTACTAAGGGTTTCACTGTACATGAAACACAAAAAATTGATTAGTGTTATTCAGGCCCATTTCACTGAATAAGTCGACTTCTAAAGCTTCTGGTAAAACTAATGCTTTATAATAATATCATAAAAACACATAGAATTTCTTAAATGTCATTTTCTCATTCCATATTTATATGAGTCCCAAACTGTAAGTGTCCAATAAAAAGAAAATTAGTAAACCTGCAGTAGTAATCTACCTCCCCGTCATTGTGACACCATGTTCCATCTGGGAAATATGCAGACAGGTTCGGCATATCATTCAGCTCAAGCACAGGGGCATACCATCCTCCCTTCACCTGCCTTTATAATTACATTTGTACACAGGGGCATACCATCCTTCCTTCACCTGCCTTTATAATTACATTTTGTACACAGGGGCATACCAGCCTCCCTTCTCCTGCCTTTATAATTACATTTGTACACAGGGGCATACCATCCTCCCTTCACCTGCCTTTATAATTACATTTTGTACACAGGGGCATAATACCAGCCTCCCTTAACCTGCCTTTATAATTACATTTTGTACACAGGGGCATAATACCAGCCTCCCTTCACCAGCATTTATAATTACATTTTGTACACAGGGGCATAATACCAGCCTCCCTTAACCTGCCTTTATAAATACATTTGCACATGCAGAGGTAACCGCAAAAGATTGGAATTATAATGTAAAATGTCGCTAAAAGGTTGGTTTTTGATTTATTCAAAATGTTTTGGTCAAGTCGATCTATACTGTACATATTTGGTTTGTAAATTTATAAGAATTACTCGGCTAAAGTTAAAAGTACCCAACTATCAGTCCTTAGTTTATGAAAAAAACGCTTAATGTCTGCCACTAACATTAAACATAAAAATTTTATGTTGTAATGCGATTTAAAGATAATGATATTAGAAGAAAAAAAGGATGCCCGATATATTACCTTTAAAAAGTGGTCTGCCTTCTGTGTAGTAGAGCTAGAGCTGGGCACTTGTGCACTTTTTAAACCCATTTGTTAATAATTAAGTAAAGTAACGTAACGAATATGCTTATCAAGTCGCCGATCTATTTTAAACAATTTTTTAAATTTTTTTACGCTCGGAATCTTTTGTTAGGGTACATTATATGAAAATTTCTAATATATCCAAGCAGAGCGTCATTTTATAATTACACTCTTAGCTATGTGATTAAAGAGCCTTAATATATTACATAAACACACTACACGCTGTGTCCCAACAGTGTGTTTCTTTGATTTCCGATACATGATAAGATGGTGAACCACATTTGGAAATTCCCCAGAATCAAGATTATAAGTTTTGATGTTAAATATTTAAACTTAGATACGTACTCATATAATTGTGTTTACGTAATAATGCCGCGCGGAACTAAGACGTTATTGGGACTTTACCTGCAGCTTATAGTACACGCCATGTCAACCCTGTCCTTGTCATATGGAGGCTGGGTTCCAATATTTCTTAACAATGCATTGTATAGCACATCATCCAGACAGAACAAACACTAGGCCGAGAGAATATCAGAAATATATGACGACGACATTTAAACATTGATTTTTTTATTATTCCTGCGAGGTGGGGTAAGCATTACAGTTAAACTATGCGAGGTGGGGAAACCATTTTTATTAAGAGCCACTTTTAAGAAAATAAAAATAATTGATTCAGAGAATATAAATAAATAACAAATATTTTAGAACAAAATTTAGTTATAGTTTATAAATTATAACAATTTAAATGCCCTTAGATTTTTGAACTGAAGACTTCCTATATTTTATATATTAGATAATATGAAAACAAAAAAGGCCAATTATACACATTTAGTAGTTTTTGTTGTACTGAAGATTTTTAATATCACAATTTCCTTACCAATCATAATGGAAACATTAAATAAATTATAGATTTTATTGATTCTAATAAATAATGATTTAAAAACATGATAATGAATATTGTGATTTAAAAACATGATAATGAATATTGTGACTTAAAATCATGATAATGAATATTGTGATTTAAAAACAAAATTTGTGAAAAAAACCTTCCTGTTTAAAACTAAAGCACTGTTTGTTTGCAAAGTTTGTCGGAACATCATAGCCCTGAAATCAAAGATAAAATGACGTATTTAATTTGTCTAAAAACCTTGAAACTAAGTGAACACTTGCCTCAAGCTCTAACTTTATTGTATTTATATCTTTGCAACCTGATGTTTTAAACCCTTGTTTTTTCAAATACTATGAATTCTGCTAGATAAAAAAGTTAAAGTTTAAAACCATCAGGTCGAGAAGGTGTTGGGTAATAGGAAATTATAAATTTTTGCAAGTGTTTAGTTTCTTTCAAAATAAATTTTTAAAGATCTGAATTAAGTTAAATACCTTGCAATCAGGATTATCACACAGTGTAACCTCCTGGGAGTTACCCGGACATGAGGAAGCAGAACTGTTATGTTTTAAATGATTTTCGACAAAAAATTATTTCTCCTTTTAAATAAACTTTTTTTTAAATTTAAAAACGTCAGTGTATAGATAGATTTATTGTTTTAAATAATAAGTGGATATTTCAGCACTTAAACACTAATATTTAATTGAGTATTATTCAACAAAAAATTAAGAATTTTAAAATATTTTTTTTAATCTAACAGATGAAAATATCAAAAAGTCAATACATACAGATAATTTTCATTTAATTCTCCCTGACTGGAGTTTGTTTTATGCATGTTCTTGTTTTAGTAACAAACCCTTTGCTTCGGGTTAGACATCCTGGAACATTAATATTTATTTCATTTTTAAATATTCTTTTTATCGACTTTTATCAAATAATTCATATTAATTAATGGGAAATTAGAGAAATAAGTCGCTAAATGGAAGTGATTTTCCTTAGTATTCTATACAATTAAATATCCCATAAAAATATTCAAGAATAATAAGATCAATAATGAAAAAAGTTTCCTTATTTAAAAAAATCAGAAAATTCGAGAACTAGAAAGACTGTAAATATTTAGTTAACCTGACTTGCACTCACTAAAGGACCAATCAGACCAGGAGGATGTAGAGACTACTCCAGGACTAAGGACAAAACAATTAAATTAAAAGACTACTCCTTAAACTAAGGATAAAGCAAGAAAATGACATGTTTATATATATAGACTAGTATGAAAGAAGTAAAAAAAATGTTCACATAAAGAGTTTCCAGGACTAAGGATAAAGCAAGTAAAAGATATGTTTACATAAAGAGAATTCTTCAGGACTAAAGATAAAGCAAATAAACAATATGTTTGCAAAACGAGACTACTTCAGGATTAAAAATATAAAAATTACATAAAAAGACTACTCTAGGACTAAGGATAAGGCAAGTAAAGGATATGTTTACATAAAGAGAATTCTTCAGGACTAAAGATAAAGCAAATAAACAATATGTTTGCAGAAAGAGACTACTTCAGGATTAAAAATATAAAAATTACATAAAAAGACTATTCTAGGACTAAGGATAAAGCAAGTAAAGGATATGATTACATAAAGAGAATTCTTCAGGACTAAAAAATAAAGTAAATAAAGAATATGTTTATAAAAAGAGACTACTTTGGGACTACTGCGAGTAAAGTGATCTGTAAAGTGGTCTGTAAAAATGTAAAGTAAATGTCACGCACTACGGTAATAATCAGTAAACTATCAAATAAAAAGACGACTTTTAAAAACAAGGAAATATTTTAAAAAGTCCAATAAGAATTCGACACATCACTTGTGGAGTGTGAACAGACACATTTCACTAAATTGGTGATTAAAAATAAGGATTGTTTAATAAAACTATGTGCATTGTAACAACATCAAATACACTTAAGAATTGCTGTAATGTCGTCTTCCTTTTTCAGAGTTTTCTTGTTATCACTGTAGATAGTATACATACCTGATTGTATTTTTAACACAGCCTCCTTGCTGACAAATAACATTGTTACCGCAAGGAGTGCCCTCTAGGGCGGGCCCAGATCTGAGTATTTATTATTAAAACCTAGAAGTTTTTTATAAAAAATATCTAAACTTTTTTATAAAAAAATATCTAAACTTTTTTATAATTTGACCTGTAGTAACCTATCCTATGTGGACTTCTGCACTTCAAACTGAAATACACATTTTGTATTAATATTAAAATATTTTTCCTTTAAAAAAAATTTTGAGTTAATCGCCTTTCTTATAATAAAATGATGTCATGATTCAGTGACAGAGATTTCAGAATAAAAAGATGGATATTGAATCTAACCTTGAACATATATCCTGGATATTGAATCTAACCTTGAGCATATATCCTGAATATTGAATCTAACCTTGAGCATATATCCTGAATATTGAATCTAACCTTGACATATATCCTGGATATTAAATTCAACCTTGAACATATATCCTGGATATTGAATCTAACCTTGAACATATATCCTGTATATTGAATCCAACCTAGAGCATATATCCTGAATATTGAATCTAACCTTGAACATATATCCTGGATGTTGTCATCGTTATTTTCCATACTTGCATCGTTATCAAAGAGCAGTATTTTACACTGTGTATCTGCGTCTATGGTTTGTCCAGGATTGTTGTTGTACTTGTTATGATCTAGTTCAGATACCATAGCAGCAGGCTGCAGTACAATACAATTATAATAATATATCTATAACAACATTATTACGAAAAGGTAATACTGCACAGAGAATTGTTTTTCAACATTCTCCTTTGAACTTATTGTCAACATTTAGATATTTAAAGATTAAGGCAAAAAAGGACGTTTTTCTTTATGTAGAGAGTGTTCTAAATAATACAAAATTTTCTAAATGCTTTCACTCAAAAAAACTTTATTATTCATAATTAGGCATTGTCGTTGTAATTTCAAGTGACCCTTCATTTAAAAAAAGAAAGTGGGGCATGTCCGATTTAGAACGATACCGTTTAAACCTTTATATCGTCGTAGTTGTAGTTTGTCTAGCTTGACAAGCGTTAAATTCAAATTTCCTCTCTTGCTTCTGCAGCAGAAATCCAGAAGTTACTTTGATAGAGAAATCACAAATTGAAATACTCCATTTTCAAAGTTAAAAACATGGAAATCTTATCTTGATCTTACAAAGCTTTTAACATCAGACATGTCATTCTGTAAATTAAAGATAATTTTTTACAATCTTCAATCCAATTAACCAATTTCGAATGCGAATGTTTTGCTTATTATATTATTTATGAAATTGTAAAGTTCCTGGTCTGTTAGACAATCTAGGTTTAAAGAAGAAATTACATCTCTGGAGCATTGAGACCAAGCTGTCTCTCCTTTAAATAAAGTTATCTTAAAACATAGTTTTTGCCCCAATCCAACTCTAAACAAACTAAAGAAAATGAAAGTAAGTTTCTGCCAGTCTTTTGAAGTGAAAATCTCGAAATGTGTCTCAAACCTCCCCCCCCCCCAAAAAAAAAAAAACTTTTTGAAAAGCAAAATTTTGAAAAATTTTAAAATGGTCAGAGCAAACAAGATTTGAGAAAAATACGATCTTTATTTCAAAAAAAAAATCCAAAAACAATTTTACATTCTCAGCAGAAGATGAAAAGTGAATTGAAATCTATCTAATCCTCACCAACTGTTCCTCTAGAAGGAGACATGATAAAACCATTAGCATCACATGAGTTACCACTGGAATCATGACTCATCCCAAGGTTATGTCCGATCTCATGGGCCATCACATATACAGACGTAAACCCTTAAACAAATACAATTTATACAAAAGGCAAATAAAAAAATCAACTTAATATTTGTGATCTTTCAACCTAAGTCTTTATCGACAATATTTTTATTTTTATTTTATCCGATAAAAAATTAAACAGTTTTTCTACTTTAAATGGAACACATCTCGACCATTTTATTGCTCGTTACAAATCACATACACCTTTGATTAATTAACCATTGGCAAATCAAACAGAACTGTAGCTGGATATGGTTTAATGAATACCAGTAGATAGATATGGCTTGTTTAATGAAAATCTGTAGAATTTAGATGGATATTGTTGGTTTAATAAATACCTGTAGGTGGATATGGTTGGTTTAATGTATACCTGTAGATGGATATTGTTGGTTTAATAAATACCTGTAGATGGATATGGTTGGTTTAATGTATACCTGTAGATGGATATGGTTGGTTTAATGGTATACCTGTAGATGGATATGGTTGGTTTAATGATATACCTGTAGATGGATATGGTTGGTTTATTGATATTCCTGTAGATAGATATGGTTGGTTTATTGATATACCTGTAGATGAATATGGTTGGTTCAATGATATACTTGTAGATGGATATGGTTGGTTTAATGAATACCTGTAGATAGATATGGTTGGTTTATTAATATACCTGTAGATGAATATGGTTGGTTTAATGATATACCTGTAGATTGATATGGTTGGTTTAATGATATACCTGTAGATGGATATGGTTGGTTTAATGATATACCTGTAGATGGATATGGTTGGTTTAATGATATACCTGTAGATGGATATGGTTGGTTTAAAGATATACCTGTAGATGGATATGGTTTTCCTTCCGGACTCCTAACTCCTAGTTCTCCGATAACACAACCGTAGTTGTTCGTGCAAATTCCTAAACATTGCAGTTCTATAGATTAATAAACATTATACATTGCAGTACACTTATACAGATTTATAAACATTATATATTGCACTACACAATACAGATTAATAAAAATTATGCATTGCAGTACACTATACAGATTAATAAACATTATACATTGCAGTACACTATACAGATTATTAAACATTATACATTGCAGTACACTATACAGATTATTAAACATTATACATTGCAGTGCACTATTCAGATTACTAAACATTATACATTGCAGTACACTATACATATTCCTAAACAATAAACATTGCAGTACACTTTACAGATTACTAAACCATATACATTATACATTGCAGTACACTATACAGATTATTAAACATTATACATTGCAGTGCACTATAGATATTCTTAAGCATTATACATTGCAGTACATATTCCTAAAGAATAAACATTGCAGTACACTATACAGATTACTAAAAATCATAAAAGGCAGTACACTATACATATTCCTAAACAATAAACATTGCAGTTCACTATACATATTAGTAAACAATAAACGTTGCAGTATTTATTCATGGTTGCAGACGCAGTACACTTTACAGAGACCTAAACAATAAACATTGCAGTACACTGCACACATTTAGCTAAAATTAAGTCGAATATTGCGGTTATATGAATACCTGGTGTTGACCAGGTTCAAATCCTAATAAGTTCGTCCGAGCGTGGGTAAATGGCTAAAGTATAAGCTATAACTCTTTTGACACGGCAATTCTCATCAGGGAGTATAAACAATGATCATTTTTTCTTTATATCTAGCCTTTGTCACGCCCCGGAATACCCATGAGTTTGTTTGTATCCAATAAACGTCAAAACGACTGAACTTATCCGGTCATGAAGATTGCTTCAAATAATATTTTACCTGTTACAGTTGCAAGACCCATGGTTAGATAACTTTTTTTCCCTCCCTCCATTGACCAGAAATCTGTAACGAAAGAAAATAAAAAATTCTGGTAAAATGGCAGAATACCTTAAAAAAATATTATCTGACTTTATTCCTGACCTAATCCTGACACAAGAAGCCCGATATCCCAGTGCTGAGGATTCGAATCTCCGGCAGGATTATTCTTCCCCTAAAGTAGAAATATAGGATTATTCTTATCCTCGAGTAGATATATAGAATTATTCTTACCCTAGAGTAAAAATAAAGGATTATTCTTACCCTAGAGTAGAAATATAGGATTAGGCTTACCCTAGAGTAGACATATAGAATTATTCTTACCCTAGAGTAAAAATATAGGATTATTCTTACCCTAGAATAAAAATATAGGATTATTCTTACCCTAGAGTAAATATACAGGATTAGGCTTACCCTAGAGTAGATATAAAGGATTATTCTTACCCTAGAGTAGATATATAGGATTAAGCTTACCCTAGAGTAGATATATAGGATTAAGCTTACCCTAGAGTAGATATATAGGATTAAGCTTACCCTAGAGTAGATAAATAGAATTATTCTTACCCTAGAGTATACATATAGGATTATTCTTACCCTAGAGTATACATATAGGATTATTCGTACCCTGGAGTAAAAATATAGGATTATTCTTACCCTGGAGTAAAAATATAGGATTATTCTTACCCTAGAGTAAATATATAGGATTAGGCTTACCCCAGAGTAGATATATAGAATTATTCTTACCCTAGAGTAAAAATATAGGATTATTCTTACCCTAGAGTAAATATATAGGATTAGGCTTACCCTAGAGTAGATAAATAGAATTATTCTTACCCTAGAGTAGATATATAGGATTATTCTTACCCTAGAGTAGATATATAGGATTAGGCTTACCCTAGAGTAGATATATAGAATTATTCTTACCCTAGAGTATACATATAGGATTATTCTTACCCTGGAGTATACATATAGGATTATTCTTACCCTGGAGTATACATATAGGATTATTCTTACCCTAGAGTATACATATAGGATTATTCTTACCCTAGAGTATACATATAGGATTATTCTTACCCTGGAGTATACATTTAGGATTATTCTTACCCTGGAGTATACATATAGGATTATTCATACCCTAGAGTATACAAATAGGATTATTCTTACCCTAGAGTAGAAATATAGATACTTTTCTTACCCTAAGAAGAAATATACTATTATCCTTAACCTAGAGATGAAATATAAGATTATCCTTACCCTAGAGAAGAAATATAAGATTATCCTTACCCTAGAGAAGAAATATAGCTAGGATTATTCTTAACTAGGGTTTCGATCCACAAAACAGTAAATTCTTTTGCGCAACAGTTTGGTGTTTTTGCACGAAATGACATTTTTTGCAAGAAATTTTGCATAATTTCGTATCAATACGATACAAGGTTTGCACAAATTGCGGATAAATACATAATAAAAGTCATAACTTTTGCAGGATTTTGCGCATGAATACGAAAAAAGCAATATTTGTTTTATGACTTATTGCTCAAATATAAAAAAAGATTTAAATATTTTGACAGTATGATGTGAATTAGTTTTAGTAAAAAAAACTTCCATATCTGCAGTATTTTATTCATGAACAATAATTTCATTATTATCATTTTCTTTAGTTTAACACGCTAAAAATGTTGGTTACTTTCTTAAATAAAAATTTGTAATGATAAATATGTTTTAAAAAAACGCAAAATGGTGCCATCACTATTCACTATATGTTTATCTATTTATGAATCTATATTTAGATGTATGTATACATTTCTCTTGTTTGGGTGTCTGTTTGTTTGTTACCTATCTTATATGGGGACTTACTTAAAACCTTAGAAGTGAGGCCAAAGGTGCCGGAGTGCACTGGGGCTCTGAATGATTGACTTAATTTTGGATACATTCATATCCTGGAATGGTTTCTCGAAATTTAACGAAATAGCTCGAAATAGGTAAATACCAGGAATATCGAAATGTGTAAAAACCAAGATGTTCTTCATAATTTGCACGAAAAAGCTTCTGCGCATCAATGCGAAATTATATCGAAATTTCTTGCAATTTTTACTCGAAACGTAAGAAAATCTTTGCGCAATTATTGCACGATTTTTGTGCAAAGATTGTGATTGGAAAACCTATTCTTAACCTAGAAAAGAAATAAAGGATTATTCTTACCCTAGAATAGAAGTGGGAAGTTCCCAGATAAATACAATAGTATGTGCAAAGTGACCTGGTAATTACAAAATGATGTGCAAAGTGACCTGTTAATTACAAAATGATGTGCAAAGTGACCTGGTAATTACAAAATGATGTGCAAAGTGACCTGGTAATTACAAAATGATGTGCAAAGTGACCTGGTAATTACAAAATGATGTGCAAAGTGACCTGGTAATTACAAAATGATGTGCAAAGTGACCTGGTAATTACAAAATGATGTGCAAAGTGACCTGGTAATTACAAAAGGATGTGCAAAGTGACCTGGTAATTACAAAATGATGTGCAAAGTGACCTGGTAATTAAAAATGATGTTCAAAGTGACCATGTAATTACAAAGTTATGTGCAAAGTGACCTGGTAATTACAAAAGGATGTGAGTAGTTGTCCTCTTTCTCCATCATAGCTCGGGAAGTCAGCAGGCTGTAATATTTGTAATAAAATAAAGAATAAAGTTTATTTTAGTAATTGAATCAAGTGAAAAGAGTCCTTACTCAGCCCAAGAATAGTGATGGGCAAATTATTTTGTTCGTGTGTTAACACTAAAGGTTTTATTTTGGCTTTACAAAAATCTTCGCAGTCTCACACGTATTTTTTATATTCTTCGCAAGTTTTCATTTCTTGTGTCTTGTAAATTTTGATTCTGACAGAAGAAAAAAGTATGAAAGAAAACACACAATAAATCGTTCGTCCACGATCAATTTGAAAATTCGTTCAGGCCTAAATCTTCTGGTAGAGTCAATTTTTAGCAAAGTGTAATAAAATCAAACTTCAGACCATATTTATACTTCTAAAATATGCGAAACTCTGTCAAATTTTTGCGAAGCCATTTGAAAGCCGATAAACCTGTAATGAAACACATCACCCGTTCAGATTTGCAGAAAGTTCATGCTTAAGCAGAGACTGAATTTTAACAATAAATGATAGAAAGGATAATCTGAATATAACCTGTGTTTTATGAATCTCTAGTCTAACGATAGAGAAGTCTACAGCAGTACCAAGAGATGGGAAGTGGTAAAGAGCTTGTATTGAGTTCATCCAGCTGAAATAATTTAGACAAATTTTACTTGGATCAAACTTGAAACATTTTTCAAAATTTTGGATTTTGGATATTATCATATTTTCCTTAAAAATTGCAAATACATATATCACTCAGATCTCTTCAGCTTGTAGCCTAACAAAAGATTTTAAAAAATCGAAAAATCGACATTCAAGGTTAAAATATTGCACTGGTTCGATAGTAAAGGCTCTTTAACTATTGTACTTGGAACCCGATTTAATAAATAGCGATAAGTAGAATTGAACCGTGTAGACAAAGTTGAACTACTTTTTTTTTTCTGAGATGGTTCAAACTGAATAGAAAAGGTTCAACCTTGTCTCATTTTTTTTTATTAAAACTGGTCACTTAAAAACATAAAAATATAAAAAAATATTTTGCAGGAACCTGAGCACCAGATCTCGTATTTTGATGTCTGGATTTGGGAATCCTGATGCACTATAGAAGTAGCTGTAGGACTGGTAAGCTGCGGCATCAAGAAATAAAGCTGTTTCTATGTAAAGACGACCAGCTCTGAACTGTTCTGAACAGATAAAGTGTGAATTTAAGAGTGAAAAATATTCAGAAAATATTTACTTTTGTTTCTCCTCTGTTTTCCAGTTCTTTTGTTTTTAGTTTTGAAAGAGCCGACGGCAAGATCTTCCATTTCCGGTATTTTGTCCGCCATTTTGATTAAATGTGGGAGACCACGTGGTTCTCTTGTTAGTCCAGTCCTATTTTAAAAAGTTTTTAATATGAGTACTTTTTTAGAATAAGCAATAATACCTGTTTGTAGCGCTAAAAAGTTCCATCATTCTCTGAATAAAATAAAACAATTAGATCAAAGTTAAAATTTATTACATGAAAATTATTTAAAGACAATGGAATTCTGAAAAAAAGTTTTACTGAAAAGGAACTTTTGTCGAAATGTCAGGTGACCTTCTATTGAAAGAGATAGTTAAAAGACCTATTCACAACGATTCTCGTATATACGCAAAAGAGAGGAAAGTTTTGTCATTTTTCTATCTAAATTGGAGCAATTTATTCAATTTTAATCCCTTTCTCTACTGCATAAATCTTCAAGGCAGTTTTATTTAGTTACCGCAATTGAAAAATAGCAATTTTAAAAAGAAAACCAAGGATTTCTCTTTGTAAAGGGCGCTGTTGTGAATCCGGCATGTAACCCTTTTAATTAAGGATGATTAGATTTTACGCCTTCAATGTTGAATTTATTTGTCTTGCCTTTGTTATAGGATATACTTCATATGTCTGGTTGTCAAATATTAGCCCACGAACCCCCTCTGCTCCACAAGAACTGGAAAATAAACATTTTGCGTGTTTTTTTCTCAAATTTTTCGTTTTTTTATATTTTTAAAATTTAAATTTTCAAATTATGATGAATTTTCTTTTAAAAACAAACAATTGATTTCCTGAGTGCTGCTCCCATTCCAAGGTAGTGATCACATTCACTAAACATAAAATAAAATAAAACTTTTTACAAGATTTTTTTAAGTTTGAATTTTTTTCTATGGATGATTGATAATAAATTTTACCTGAACCCCCAAGAGTCTGTATCATCTGCAAGGCTAAAAAATACAAAATACATATTCAAATTTTGTTTGTTGAACTATAAATATTTCTTCGGGTTTAAAATGTAATTGTACAGAATCCCCAAAAAAATGTTGGTATGAAACCTTTTCATTGGATCCCGCTAATCTTAAAACTTTTTAATTAATCAAATAGTAATGTTTTATTGGATTCCGCCAGGATTTCCATGGTTTACAAATCTTCCTTTGATAATTATAGTTAAAATATAGAATTTTGATACAATCTATATAATAAAGCTTTCCGCTTATATATATGTATATACATATATGCGTTAGCTATAGGTGGCCAAACGGCTTACCAAATTGGCTGAAAAATCTAAATTATTATATTTTAAAACTCAAAATGAATTTTTTCTTGTCATTTAATTAATAATGATAAGAAATAAATAATAATAATAATGATATTAAATACACGTTGTACCTGAGCCTTTTAGCATTGTTAATTTGAATATCTTTAGTCCTGGGTCCATCAATCTAGAAAAAGTTTTATCTACAGTGAGAACCAAAAAACTGAACCAGAAAACTGGTAATAGCCTATATAGATTCTACCTGGCGTCCCGAAGATAGTTCGGAACGCACTAAAAAAGTTTGTGGCATGGAATCAAATTCTTTGATTATTTTGAGTGAAAATTATCACCAAAAAGGAGGAAAGGCAAGCTAAACCAGTATTTCCTTCAGTATTTTTGGTTTCTTTTACCTCTCTGTAAGTCATATTTCGGGCAAGAAGTTTATTGTTTCTTTTCATCTTGAGGTTGTATGTATTTCCAAACACAGAAACCTGAACAATGTTTTATATTGATATTTAGTATTATTATAATCATAACTGTATATTAATTTTGCCCCAAATCAAACTTGAACTTTCAACAAAATTGATTTAAGAATTTNCCGAGCCATGGCCAAGCTCTGCCCAATGACCTGGACCAGGCCGTTGGCAAGCTCTGCCCACTAACCTGGTATGACTGTGGTTTAACATGTTGATGATGAGAAACTCCAAAATAATGTTGAAGTTCATGTGGATTCATCAGCTTGTGAAAGTCTTCAAACTCCTTCAGAGATATTTTAGAATTGGAAATGATAATTCGTTTATATATTTTTTTCAAATTATAACCAGTTTGAAATTATATATGCCATTAAGAGAATAAATTTCATTTAATAAAAAAAATATTGTTACTTTTATTACTTTTATTGTTGTGTTTTAAAAATTTAATTTAATTATGGTATTGAGTTATAGTAATTTCGTGACGAAGGCAAACTTTTTTCAATTTGAGATCAAAATTATTAAAATAACATGGAATTAAAAATAAATAATTTCAGTGGGGTGGGGTGGAGAGTGTGCGACACCAGTTCTCGTTAGATCACTGAAGTTAAGCACACTTGTCCACAGCTAGTAACTGGATTGGTGTCCAGAATGGTGTTCACGGGTTCGATTCCCGTACTCCACACAAACCTGTGGTTTCAAAAACCTCTGAAGCTGACATCTGGTTTAGCAGTTATGACCACCTGACGGATGTAGGAGGACAGAGGGGCGGCTGTCAACAACTCTCGCAGTGAAAGGGTGCGTGCTTTCTGCTCAACAAGAAAGAAGATTCAAGTGGGATTGATCCAAGTGAATGACGATGAAGAGAGGAATGGTGGACAAGCAGGGAGAGTCTATGGTTAACCTGGTATGACTGTGGTTTAACATGTTGATGATGAGAAACTCCAAAATAATGTTGAAGTTCATGTGGATTCATCAGCTTGTGAAAGTCTTCAAATTCCTTCAGAGATATTTTAGAATTGGAAATAATGATTCGTTTATATATATTTTTCAAATTATAACCAGTTTGAAATTATATATGCCATTAAGAGAATAAATTTCATTTAATAAAAAAATATTGTTACTTTTATTACTTTTATTGTTGTGTTTTTAAAATTGATTGTAATTATGGTATTGGGTTATAGTAATTTCGTGACGAAGGCAAACTTTTTTCAATTTGAGATCAAAATTATTAAAATAACATGGAATTAAAAATAAATAAAAGATTTAGAGTTTGTGTTAAGCAGAAAATGAAAATAATTTGACTCTTTTATTACATTGGAACCGAATTTTATGAATTGGAAAGAAGTCGCTAAACTTTCTACCACTGGTTAAAATCAGCTGAATCACCGATTCAAAGTTAAAGATTTATGAGGAATTGAATCAGAGCTTCTGTGGGTAGTTTACTCACCCTGGCATCGGAGAGGAGAACTTGAGCTAGAACTAATACAAGAAAAACCATCCTCGTGGATTTACTTCTCTAAAATAATTTTTTTTATTTTACAGATCTTTGTTTAATCATTTTCTTAAAAATCCCTCAGATCGTTTTCCGCCCAGCGAATAAAAAAAGGCTGATGGGGACGGACAACCTCACTCACTGCAAACTAGATCCATGTAAATCCCAGTCATAGAACAATATATAATGTGTGCATTAATATCATATTTTTTCAAATACACACGTCATATACTATATTAACTGCGGTGCACATAGGGGTAAGTAAGACATACAGGAAAAAAATATGAAACATACAGAATCTACATCTCTTTGTTTAAAAAGTAGTGTACTGCAATTTTTTAGGAAGGATGTTTATACATTTTTTCTTTCATCCCTCTTAGAAGCTCTAAAACACTTTCTTAATATAAAGATAAAAGAAAGATATAAAAAGTTTACATAATTATTTCTTTTTCTTATGTTTTAATTAATTCTTATTTTAGATCTATCCATACATATTTATTTTCTAACTAAGACATGTAGTATGTTGTTTAAATAAGAGTTTACTATTAGAATATAAGGGTATCAGGTTTATTAAATAAGTTATTGAAAGATGCAATTATTATTATTTTTTTTATAAACTAGAAAAATTCCACCACTTAAAAAGTAGTATAGAAATGTATTCTTATTGGATATAAAAGATGATTTGTTATTATTTAAAATATTTTACAGTTACACTATTTACACAATGTTACTTGTTATTTTTTAAAATATTCTATTGTTACACTATTCACACAACTTTACTTGTTATTTTTTAAAATATTCTATTGTTACACTATTCACACAACTTTACTTGTTATTTTTTAAAATATTCTATTGTTACACTATCGGAAACATTCACTGACATAGTATCAAACGACCAAGGGTCAATCGACATAGGGTCAAGCGACCTAGGGTCAAACGACAAACGGTCAAAAACGCGACAAAGGGTAAAACAACAAAGGGTGAAAATGGAAAAAAATATTTTTTTGTATTATTTCAGGGTTAGGTTAGGTTAAGACAATTTCTGGGCCGAGCACTGTTGCTAGGACAGGCTAGGGCGCCGAGCGCTGCGACTATTAGTTCAAATTCAAATTCTTTAAATTCTGTCTCTGGAAACATAGAACTTACTGCAACGTCTGAGATGACATACTTTCAGTCATATACTAATCGTTTATTCAAAATCCTTCAAAAATAGCGTAAAACACTTTATATGCTTTAATATTTGGAAATTTTAGTCAACAAAAAGTATGAAATACGAAAAACCTTCATGAAAAGGGTGAACTATTATTATTATTAATGAATTTAAAAGAGTTTAACAAGATAAAAAATACATTCATGAAAACTTGATTTCTTTATCTTAATATAATTTAAATTTAGATATATATATATATTCTTACCGATTAAATATTTTTTGGACCCGATATTATTAGAAATTAAAATATCGTGTTCTTGAATTAAAGTTGCCACCTCCCATCAGCCTGAAAGGTGACTGGATGTGGGATACCAGGATGGAAATAATTTATTCAATTATATATTATTTGTAATTATTTCTTTGAACTTGTATTTATAAAGTCGTCAGCCATCTTTCCATTTTCTAATAAGCATGGAAATTAAGAAAAGCATGAATCTCGAGGCGTATACAGGGGGAGGGGGTAATATCCAAAATCAGTCATATCCATGATTTCCATGAGTTGTTTCGGTCCCCGGAAAGAAAAAGCAACCCACCCCCAGATTAGTCCCCTTGAGAGAAGCAAGTACACTCGAAACTGCGTGCTTTTTATCTTTAACCAAAAGTGTTTATAAAGTTATAATTTTTGAGGCGCAGAGCTATACAAATATTTTTATTTCTTCTCCTATTTATGAAACTGTTCCTCCGCTACTCCCAATCTTTTTCTCTCCTTCTCTTCCCCCCAACTTCTATTCTGTACTGTCTCCCCTCCTTCTCTTCCCCCCAACTTCTATTCTGTACGGTCACCCCTCCTTCTATTCTTCCCAACTTCTATTCTGTACTGTCTTTCCTCCTTCTCTTCTTTCCAACTTCTATTCTGTACGGTCACCCCTCCTTCTATTCTTCCCAACTTCTATTCTGTACTGTCTTT
The DNA here is from genome assembly GCF_000591075.1 of Eurytemora carolleeae. NCBI lineage: Eukaryota > Metazoa > Arthropoda > Copepoda > Calanoida > Temoridae > Eurytemora > Eurytemora carolleeae. The sequence goes on from NW_019398115.1 coordinate 23,362, forward strand.
CCTCCTTCTCTTCTTTCCAACTTCTATTCTGTACGGTCACCCCTCCTTCTATTCTTCCCAACTTCTATTCTGTACTGTCTTTCCTCCTTCTCTTCTTTCCAACTTCTATTCTGTACGGTCACCCCTCCTTCTATTCTTCCCAACTTCTATTCTGTACTGTCTTTCCTCCTTCTCTTCTTCCCAACTTCTATTCTGTACGGTCACCCCTCCTTCTATTCTTCCCAACTTCTATTCTGTACTGTCTTTCCTCCTTCTCTTCTTTCCAACTTCTATTCTGTACGGTCACCCCTCCTTCTATTCTTCCCAACTTCTATTCTGTACTGTCTCCCCTCTTTCTCTTCTTTCCAACTTCTATTCTGTACGGTCTTTCCTCCTTCTCTTCTGTACTGTCTTTCCTCCTTCTTCCTCCTTCTCTTCTTCCCAACCTTTTTTCTGTACCTTCTCTTCCTCCTGTAACTTCTATTCTGTACCTTCTCCCCTCCTTCTCTTCCTCCTGTAACCTCTATGCTGTACCTTCTCCCCTCCTTCTCTTCCTTCTGTAACCTCTATTCTGTACCTTTTCCCCTCCTTCTCTTCCTCCTGTAACCTCTATTCTGTACCTTCTCCCCTCCTTCTCTTCCTCCTGCAACCTCTATTCTCTACCTTCTCCTCTCCTTCTCCTCCTCCTGTAACCTCTATTCTGTATCTTCTCCCCTCCTTCTGATCCTTCCAGTCCCAATTTGTGTGTTGCTTTTACTTCTATGTATTTAGCTTTTCCCTTCTTTCTTTTTATCAAACCTTTATTTAGTACCGTTTCCTTCATTTCTCACAATCGCTGTACTTCCTCGCAGCTTCCATTTCTGAACCTATTCTCTTCTTTCTCTTCCTCCCAACACATATTTTTGTATTTTTCTTCCCTCCTCTTTTTTCAAACCTTCATTTTTTAGAAATGATTCATTCTTCTTAAATATTCTGATATTTCTCCCAAATCGTAATTTTGAACCATTGACGCGGTCTAATCTGATGTGGGACACCCTGTATCTATCTATTCCTCGTAGGGACACCCTGTATCTATCTATTCCTCGGACCTCGAGACAACGTTTCTTTTAAATTATCATAGTTTATATCTACTCCTCGAGACAACTTTCTTTTAAATTATCATAGTTTATATCTACTCCTCGAGACAACTTTCTTTTAAATTATCATAGTTTATATCTACTACTCGAGACAACGTTTCTTTTAAATTATCATGGTTTATATCTACTCCTCGAGACAACTTTCTTTTAAATTATCATAGTTTATATCTCCTCCTTGAGACAACGTTTCTTTTAAATTATTATAGTTTATATCTCATTTTGAGACAATGTTTATTTTAAATTATCATAGTTTATATCTACTCCTCGAGACAATGTTTATTTTAAATTGTCATAGTGTGGAAGACGATGCCTGGCCGCGTTAAACTAGTTCCACAAGATTCAACAGAATGAGATAGAACGGATACGGGGCA
>NW_019398116.1:0-23515 GCF_000591075.1 Eurytemora carolleeae
AGCTGTGATTGAGTTATGTGATAATGTTAAAGTTAAAGTTAGTTTTTCGAGCAAATAAATTATTTTTAGACTCTGTAATTGAATTACTTTAGGTTAGTAATACCACCTATTATTGAGTGTTGATGTATTTTTATGGTGTCATTGACGTTTTAAACAAAAAATATTCCAGGGGAAACAAAAAACAGCCAGTGGGGGCCAGAAATCTTGCCCCCCCCCCTCGCTAAAATCTGTTATCTTGTATTGGTCACTGAAACTGTATAACATCGGACACAAATATCACATAATACTATTTCCACAGGTTGCCAATGGGCACATATAAGTGGATTGTTATCAGCTGAAGTGATTAGGGGAGGGGGCCTCGGGAGGAGACAGATAAAGGGGCCGGGTAAAATCACGTCGGGAGTAGGAGTCAATCACATTTGATTTGAACTATTTATATGTTTTTTAACTATTTTATTTGAAATTTTTGTTTGTTTATTTTTCATTTGAACTATTTTTTTCATTTGAACTATTTCATTTGAACTACCCTATTTACCAAATTTCGAAAATTATTCGAAAATTACACGTATTTTTGGGTCAAAATTAGTAAAATTCACGTAAATGAAATACATAAATTTTACGTAAAAACGATACTTTTTTTGCGCAAAATTTTCGAATTTTTTTTTTTTATTTTCCGAAAAAGTTGCTTAAATATTTACTAAATTTTTCTAAAATTTTCTGTAAAATTTTCTTAAATATTTTATTCAATTTTGAGAGAATTTATCACACCTGATATTTCCCGTTGTAGGGCGAAAAAAGTACTTTATCACCCTACAACAGGGCGAAAAAGTAACTTAATCACCCTCTGATCAGGCCATGTGTCTCATCATCATGTATGAGTAAGATATCAAGTTTCAGACAGGAAACTTGTCAATTATATTACAGATCTGATTCAGTGAATTATAATCATAATTGTATACAATTCTTGCTCTGAGTATTTAAAGATTCAAGCCCCCTCCCAATTCTGTGAGTATATTGCCATAGGATGCAATTGAAAAAAACATTAAACAGATAATTAAGTTTATTAAAGCTTTATGTAAATTAGAAAATATTATATGAAGAAAAATTTGTAAAAACGTAAGTACATTCATTCATACATAGATTTTAAACTAGCACTACTTGAGCCATCTAGTGGCATCTAACGTAGTTTCATTAAAATGAAAGTATTTTCACACCTCACTACGTTCATGGTGTGAAAATACTTTCATTTTAGTCTCAAACAAACTAGAAAAAGTAAAAAATCCCGGCAAAAATTTTTTCGCACTTAATAATACCCATTACAATGACATAAATAGATGTGAAAAACTTTCGGAAAATTTTTCGAAAAATTTTACAAAAAAATTTGTCAAAGTTTTACGTGAAAATGTTAGTAAATTTTACGAGAAATTTCCGAATAATTTTTCCAAAATTTTACGGAATTAGATATTTGTATATTTTACGTATTTTTCGAGAAATTTACCAAAAGTACGAACATTTTTCGGATTTGAGTACGAGTATTTTACGAAAAATATTTACGAACCGTTGGTAAAATACAAAATTTGGTAAATAGGGTATTTTTTTTTCATTTAAAACTATAAGTTCATTTCAATTTTTTTTTCATTTGAACTATGTTTATGTTCATTTGAACTATTTTTTTTCATTTGAACTATTTCATTTGAACTATTTCATTTGAACTATTTTCATGTTCATTTGAACTATTTTTATGTTCATTCGAACTATTTTTTTTCATTTGCACTATTTTTAAGTTCATTTGAACTATTTTTTTTTTCATTTGAACCAAATAGGTTGACAAGTACTTGACAACCTATTTGATTTGAACTATTTCATTTGAACTATTTTTTTGTTAATTTAAACTATTTTTATGTTTATTTGAAACATTTCTCTGTAATGGTTATCATAATTAATTGTCATGAACCAACTTTATGGGAATTATAAAAAAAATTTTAAAACTGAATTGGGGTAGGTAGAAAAATAGTTCAAATGAGCATGAAATATGTTGATTTAAACTACAGGATATGACGTCATGTCAGTATAGTTCAAATAAACAATAGTTCAAACGAACAAAAGTTCAAACGTACCATAGTTCAAACGGCAGTAGTTCAAATGAGAATCCACCCAAACCAGGGAAAAAAGACGATAGGGATACTCTATTGACAAACATACGTAGGGCCTAAAATTTTCCCAATACAAAGCAGACATCTTTGACATGACCCAGAATGCATAATAGGAGAATGATATATGGACTAAGCAACAGTTTACAAGTGTTAATTTTAAATAGGAAAAAGTGTAATGGAGAGTGTTGGCAGAAAGAGGAAATATCTAAGTAGGAAAAACCACAGGGGTGTATATTTTCTTAAAAAATTCCCCCCCCCTTTTTTAAATAATTTGTGCTCCAAGAAGTTAGGTAATTTTGGGGGGAATTACTTCACTGAAATATGGAATATTGATAATATTTAGGGGGGAACAAAATAGTTTACAAGGGAAAAGTAACAAAAAGGTTGAAAAGTTTGTGTGTGTAAAAGTTTCTATTCCCTAAAAGCCCCAAAAATTATAGAGGCAATTATTTTTAATATTATTATTTCCCTAAATGCAAATTACCTGAATCTAAATCCTCGAATTCATCTTTGATAATTAGCTCAGTGTGAAAATCAGGATCAAATGCAAGTTTATTCTCTACTGTTTCCAGTATTCCAGTCTTCAATACATCTAAACATAAAAATACAGGTTTATTCTCTACTGTTTCCAGTATTCCAGTCTTCAATACATCTAAACATAAAAATACAGGTTTACTCAAGGTGTCAGTGATTTTCTAATTTTTTTTCGGACATGATCATTTGATAATTTTTTCCAGCTTCTTGAACATTTATATTCAATTTTCAAAAAAAAAATATAGCACAAATTATCCATTTTTTCATATTTAAACTATATTCTTTTGAGTATGAAACATTTTAGATATTTGCTTATAAATAAGTGAAATTATTAAGTTTACCTCGTATTCTTGTATTTTCTATCTTTATATCATCTTTATGTAGATTAACAGTAAATGTAGCCTCTAAAGTAGAAAAGGGAAGGATTTCTTCCTTGAAGGAAACAGTCTCTTCTTTTATCTCAAACTCTTCTATATTTAATTCTTCCATAGTAGTTTTTGCCATTTTATCTGAAAAATAGATTCAACTTTTAAAAAAAACTTTTAAAGTCTGAAAAGAAACATCTAGATCTAAATCATCATAAAGCTAAAAAAGTATTTAAAAAGATAACATATATGATCAGCTGATCATGAAAAAATGCCAGTAACAGCTGATCCATGATGAAAGACGACATTTAGATCCTTCAGTTATATGATGAAAAACGACATTCAGATAAATCTTATTATACTTTAGGGTGTCCCAATAATCATGAGAATTGAGAGATGACTTGAATATTGTCTTTATGTTCTGATAATTGATAAATGACTTAAAAATTAAACGCCTAACAAGCTTTCCAAAATGTGGTCTACCTTCTTTATATCTTTAAAATTGACGGAGATATTAAACGTTTTATCAGTATTGTTGATTTTTACTCTGTTGAAATCCCGAGACTAGTAGTTTTCAGTGTTAAATGTTTAACTGCAGTTACTAAAAAATCATATTTACAAAATAATCCTGCTTGGAATAAAGACGACATAGAAGTGGTCATATTGTTCCCATGTTTTTTGGGACACCCTGTACAAGCTGTAAGATGATAATAATGAGCATTTTTTAAAATATTATTAAGACATGTGTTTATTCATGAAGTTTGCAATTTTAGACAAAAAAGGAAGGAAGAACAAATGAAAAAAATAAAAAAAAATTGTTTGACTGCAAGCATAAATTTTCGATCAACTCTTTATTTTAGATGAAGTGTTTATCATTTGAATGAACATTTTTTTAAATATTATTCAGACATTGTGAGCCGAACAAAAGGAATAATACTCGAAAGAGGGAAATAAGGCGAATTGGCGAGGAAAACACTTCTTTTCTACCAGTGCACACATAGATGAGAACAACTTCTTGAAAATGTATATTTCAGTAACGAGGTTTCCTACAAAATACAAATTGTTATTGTGCGTACATGCATATAAATAATAATTGATAATTAAGATTAAACAGTTGAGGGTTTTATCAATAAATGAGTATTGTTGTGAATCGAACAATTGGTTTAGAAACATGTACCATTGAGAATTGAACAAAGGCTTAAAAGGTAAGTAGACTTGACATCCACAATAATCAAAGGGTGTAAACCCATTCTCGATGTTTCTAGTATACTTGATATCCACATTTATCAAACGGGAACCTAAAAGGTTTCCTCTCGAACCTACAAGTTCTGCAAGGGATTCGGCCCTAGTCCTCTTATAATTAGCAAACATTTTGCATGCTTTCTTGAGAGAGGTGTTGACTCCTCAACTGCTCTCAACTAACTATAGTGATATTCATTCAGCCTTACGTAATAATTTTAAAGTAATATACATTCAGCTGTGGAATAGGAGGACAAGTGACACAACTGAAGTTAAGTCGCTCGCGAAATTTCGCTTTAATCTGTTTTACGAGACAACAAATGCAAAATTTCGCAAAAAAAAACAATTGCGAATTTTTCATTAAATATTTATTAAATGCTAAACTCTCAGAGCAGAGAATTCCACAAGTGTTTTTGTGCAAAATTGTTGCAGCTAGAACACTTATGGTTTTTGCAAAAAAATTTTCCTGCAAAATTATTTTAAGGTTATTAAATAGATAAGGAAAACAATAAATATTTTGGAAACAGTATCATTTTATATATTTGTATGTATTCAATTATCAAACAATTCTTACATTACTTTTCGTATATATCATCCTTTCGTTAATTAATACGTAAAATCTTTTTTTTAAGTCACAAAAAATATTTTTTTTGTTAGTCTCATTAGAACGGACATTTTTCATAAATTATTTTAATTTTAAAAAATAATACGTTTAGAATTGATGGATCATAACGGTACCCTTGAAACCTTTTGGCTTTATAATATCAATAATAAGGAAGATATTGTCGTTTTTCTAAGTTGTAAAAAGTTTTAATTCCTATATAGTATATATGTTTTTCTAAATAGAAATGCACAATTCTTATTAGAAGAGAACCCATAATAGAAAATACTCAGTTTTCAAATTGATTAATATCGATATCTAATTTATTCATAACTAACCAGACAAGGCTTTTAAGGGTACTGTTGTGAATTAGGTATTGCTATCTGTACATGGAGGGTCACTTAATATTACGCTTACAGTCCCTTTAAAGTCTTATGTTTATGTTGGAAACCCTGTATACTTAGGGAAGAGAAGATGAGAGAAATTGAGTCTTTGCCGCAAACTCTTATTCTCTAATCTCTATATCTTTGAAACCTAATGTCGGAAACCTTAGATTTTTTAAATTATGAATTCTGTTAGAGTAAATAATTTATAAGTTTGAAATATAATGTATAATTTATCAGGTTTCAATGATATAGAGATTAGAAAAATCGGGTTTGTGGCAAAATTCCTTGATCTTACTTTATCAGTGAATAATTTGTTCTTGAATTCTCCTGCTAGAGTTAGGCCTGGTATAGCACTGCTGGAGTAGCAGTATATATACCTAGGTATATATTTCTAAAGTGAATCTAGGTTTAAAGCATAGTACATCCAGAATACAGGGGCGTTCTGCTTAAATGTTTATTCTTTCTCTGGGGCTCATTAGCGATTTAGAATTCCTCCCATGCAGTTGACTGGTAGTTACGAATGAATATAAAAAATATAAATAAAGATATATTTACTAATGAACTTTTACACGGTAGACATTTTGTGCTGTTGTCGTCGTATTTATCAATACAATGAAGACGACTTTACATTTCAATTTTGATATATATATCAAGCTTTCAAACAGCTTCGATGCACATAAATATGAAAACAAAGCTGCCAATTAACAGCCTCTCTTTGTTTACTTGTAATTTTGTAAAGGAATTGATTTTTTGCCACAAACTCTGATTTAAAAGGCCCTATATATATTTTTGTTACCCCATGTCGTGGACCTTAGATATTTCACACTATGAAGTGTGATATATCAAATAATCTAAATTTTGAAATATCAAAGGTTTACACCATCAGATTACAAAGACTAAAGGATTATAAATTTGAGGTTGTGGCAAAAGCTCAATTACTTTGTTATGTAAAAAAAAAATCTTGTTAGAAATCAAAACTTGAATAAAAATAGTAATCTTTATTGTATAGTCATAAAAACGAGAACCACTGTATTGTAGGTGGGGGCAGACTATCAGGACTATTTGATGAATAACTAAAAATTGTTTTAACAATCAACATTTACAATATGTGGCTATACCATGACATCGAGAAATACGGAAATATAAAGGGTTACCCACAAAGGATGAGACTTCAGAGACTACTATACGAAATTTAGTCGAGTATTTTTCCTAATTTTTATGATTTCAGGCAGCTATTAGATTGTTTCTTTCTTTATGGAATCTAAAAACATGTCTTTACAAAGACTAAATACAATTTAATCTTGAGATCGTCATATTTTAGAAATTTCAGGTCGTCTTTACAGTATCATCATTTGTGGTTAACCGGACCCTGTTTACACGGTATAAAAAAGGAAATACAGACACATTTGGCACTTTGCGGAAATATTTCACAAAATCGTTAGTCCAATCGTTCATCTGTACAGCTGTTGTAAGTATAGTACAGAGGTGAGCGATTATAACAATACTAAGATCTATGTCAAGCTTTTTAACATAAACAGAAATAAAGAGAAACTGTCGATTACATGAAAGCTTCTCTTTTATTATACTTGTAAACATGTAATTGAAAAAAATAGTAAACAATCAAGACATTAGAAAAGTCGTCTTCGTATTGATTCGCCTATCACTGTATAAAAAAAATCCCAAGTACATAATGTAAGCCCCAACACAAGTAGTTTATATATTGAAATCGCTCTCTCAAAAAAAGGCTTATTGCGCCCCTGGCCATTTAAATTTTATACGGTTCCGTCTTAGATCAGATGCCGCATACCTCCCCCCCCCTCTGAAAAGAGTGCCCTGAAAAAAAACGATATTTTAGCAACTTAAAATAATTCCCCCAAATGCCCCGGCAATTAAGAAATAGTCAATACATATAATATTTAATAAAACGGCCAAAAAATGTCATAATCTTAATTTGGCTTACAGTAATTTGAAGAAAATTGTTACAAAATTTCATTATTTTATGTTATTTTCACCCTCATGATTCTACGACATCGTGTCACACATCAGGGAATTATTTTCTGGCGCACNTGGAACCAACCATATTTAAGCCTCGGCTTAAATTTAAACCGCCGCTCAAATTCTTTAAATTCGGCCACTGATGTTATAGACGTTTATATTGCAAACCATGTCATCTGTTAGATGAGAAAGTCTTAATTTGAAATGTCACAAAGTTTAACCCATTGGTGCATGAAAACCCCCTGAAATTAATAGATTTCACTGGTCCGGGGGGGGGCTTGTCCCAATAGCCCCCCCCCGTGAATACGCCTCTGAATTCTACTCATTTTAAAATAGAAAAACAGTAATATATATTTTCCTTATTAATGATCAGCAGACCAACCCAAACAATGAAATACATTAAATCCACTTTTAATCAGGATGTTTGCTCTTTTCTCATTCTTTTAAAATGTCGTCTTCAAATTTTGTTTTTGCTATTTTTACAATAATCGTAAACGACGGGATTGCGCGCTGCTCTCACCGATAATGAGTTCTAAATTTCGTTAATAAGATTGATATCGTTAGGTAAAGGTTACTTTTAAGAAGATGGGAAACTATCCTTATCTGAATAGAACCTTCATATCAGATCTATAGATGAAAACGAACGGATATCTAACATCTAAACCTTCAGATCAGATCTATAGATAAGAACGAACGCAAATAGGTTGACAACCTATTTGAACGAACGGATATCTAAACCTTCATATCAAATCTATAGATAAGAACGAACGGAATTCTAAAAAAGTTGATCTTTTGAAGGATTGCTAATTTTACTTTTGCAAACAAATTTAAAGGTTTCTATACGTTGGATTTCTATAAGGTTTGACGCCAAAAATATTATCTATAGAAAGACACAACTGATTTCAATTGTATTAAATTGGTAAATGTACCTTCTTCTTGGATAGCCTTCCCCTAAATGTCCCTCAAATATCCCTGTATATAAAGTCTTTTTTTCTAATAATTAACTACAGTGAAACCCTAATAAAGAATACATTGGAAGAATTTATCAAATGTCGTCTTGACAATTTTTCAATGAGTTTTATACTATATTACGTAAATTTCAGTATTTGCGAAAATAAATAAAAAGCCATGAATATGCGGGAACAGTTTTAAAGAGTTCCATATAATCATTTAATTAAAAAACTAAATATCTGCAACATTTCATTATCAGAAAGTGAAGAATACGACATTTGATGAATTCTTTCGATGTATTCGTTATTAAGGGTTTCACTGTATATATATATAAATAAATCGGTTAAAATTGCCTAAATTACCTATGTAATATGTCTTATAACAAATGACAATAAATACATTAGTTATGCCAAGCAGCGTCAGTACCATTCATCAAACATTATATAAACATCTTAGGTGTGTGTGTCAAAACTGCGTGAAATGGATATGTCGAGCTCATTACGAATTCAATCAGAGAAACATCAGAGGTGTGTGTGTCGAAATATGCCAAAAAAAGAGTAAAATGTTTGAAAAAAATTGAATAATAAGCTGTGTGTCTAAAATTAATTCAGTTTAAAAGGATATGATAGAGCGCACTACGAATTCAATCAGAGAAACATCAGAGGTGTATGTGTCGAAAAATGCCAAAAAAAGAGGGATATGTTTGAAAAAATTGAATTATAAGCTGTGTGTCTAAAAGTAATTCAGTTTAAAAGATATGATATAGCTGATTACGAATTTAGTCAGCGAAATAACAGAGGTGTGTATCTGATATTGCCTAAAAATAGGGATATGTTTGAAAAAGTTTGAATAACAAGCTGTAATGTAATTTTATAATTATATTTACTCCACACTGTAAACTCCGGTTTATTTCAAGTACCGGGCCGACTTTTATTCAGCTAGAGCAAGCTATCAAAGTACAAATACAGATTTAATAAGCTAAACAGGACAGTACGTAAAATGAATGATCTCATTCTAGTGAAATTTATGTGTTCAAGTCTTGAATCACAAAAAGCCAATTTAATTCGACCTTCATGATTTTTTAAATATATGAAACTGAAAGAAAAGGTCTAAATTTTATTTCAGTTAAAAAAAAAAGATTTTCTTTATTATTGTTGGAATTATGATTTGTTGGTTCAAGAGAAAAATTATTCATTTATTAATGTGTTTGTGAAGAACAGATTATGAAAACCAAGGAGTATTTAATAGAAGAAGGGGGCGATAGGGTTTCCGTACAAGGGGTAAAAGATACATGCACTTTGCTGTGACGTTTTTGGACTGCTGAAGAACTAGTTTTTGCGTAACAACAACAATAAAGATTGTAAACAATAACACAAATGATAAACAGACATCTGGCGCATCTCTGGCGTTTGATGAAGATTCACTGTATACAAACTCATGTTTGTTTACATTAGATCGGCTGCCTTTGTTATTGTTGTTACGCAAAAACTAGTTCTTCAGCAGTCCAAAAACCTCACAGCAAAGTGTACAGAAACCCTATCGCCCCCCTCCTTCTATTCAATTCTCCTTGATGAAAACCAAATACTTAATTTAAGATTGATTTAAAACATGTTAGGGTTTTTTAATAGAAACGAGTAAAATTACTAACTTATCAAACATCTGTTGTTTTAAATATTTCTGAAGACTAAATTGCCTTCCTCTAACTCAAATTAAACAATTAAAATTTTAAAATTCAATTTTTTACCTGAATCCTGTCAAGATTATAATAAATAATTTTAGGCTGTTGAAAACCAAACCAAACACTTCACGTTTTTTTCTCTCACAGGCTAAAGTATTTCCGGGTCATAATGAAATTGAAAGCACAATGTCTCAATTGGATGTTAGGATTACATGGTTAAACAATTATCAGATTTGGTCGACCCTGCTTTGGATTAAAAAGTCTTTAAAAAGTCGACTTTTTCATCCCAGTTTTGAACTAGTCAAAAACTTGGAATAAAAAGTAGTAATAAAGTCGAATTTTTCATCCCAGGATTGAACTAGTCAAAAACTTGGAATAAAAAGTAGTAATAAAGTCGAATTTTTCATCCCAGTATTGAACTAGTCAAAAGCTTGGAATAAAAAGAATTGATAAAGTCAACTTTTGCATCACTGTTTTTAACTTTTACTCAATTTAATAGTCAACTTAAACTCGACTTTAAAAGTCGACTATTTCTCGACTTTAAATTCGACTTTTTCTCGACATCTATTGTTCAAGATGATGACCACCAGGTGTCTCTGTATATTTTATTTAAAATTATTCTTTTTAGCCCTGTGACGGATGGAAGCAATGTGTAAGAAATCAAAATGTATTTTAGAAAAAGTAATATTTATAAAATCTTATCATGATGGAAACTATTGATGTTTTCTTTTTACTTAATGTCAGTACGTGTGTGTGTCTGGATGATTGATTGATTGAATGATTGACATGTTTTCCAAGATCAAAAAAAGTGTAAAAACAGAAAATAAATAGCGCACAAAATTGCACATATTTTACCGTAAAATAAGCCCTTTATTCTAAAATTATCACAATTATTAAAAATTTTGTCAGACACAAAAACTGAGTTGACACTTGTGACGAAAGAATACAGCTGTTTTGAAAGTGTACAAATTCTACGTTGCCAACTATTGTACTTAGAACCTATCTAAATTTAAAAGTAAACATCGTAATTACTAATGGAATAAAAAGGGTAACAAAGAAAAAAAGATCAAAAGCCAGAAAAAAGTCTGAAAAGGTATTTTTTTAACTTTGCAGTTCAAAAGTGAGAATTCTTATGTCTTTGATATTTGAAATAATTTGTAATTGTAATCATTCTTAAACCAAATTTTAGAAATACAATTCTTGATTAAATAATCACAAATTTCCCCTAGTACTGGCATTTTCAAAGTGTGGTCCGCCTTTTTTGTGCTCCAATATTACCGGTGATAATAAGATTTTTATTTGTTAAATAAAACCAAAATTGTCGAAATCTGAACAAAATTCTTCATATCTCCGGTAATATTAAAAGCACAAGAAAGGCAGACCACATTTTTGAAAACAAACAGCCAGACAAGCAAAGTATATATAAAGATAGGCTTTTAGGGCGCTTGTCCATCTTCTATTTCAATTGTGAACATGTTCTCTTTGTATACATTGTTAAACAAAAACATACAAAATTTTCGCGGATTAAAAAAAAATCATTGTTTTCCAAATTTACAAAAATTGAATTTTGTTAGAGGCAAAATTTTGAAAATTCTATCATATATAAACCTTCTCTGGGGTCACGGGAGGTCCCACAAAAAATTTGGTCCCGATCAGTTCAGCCGTTTTGACGTTTATTGGATACAAACAGACAGAGAAACAAACAGACAGACAAGCAAAGTACATATATAGAAGACAGTAATTGATAAATTAATTCTTATTCTCTTAATGAATTTTTTTGAAATAATAAAATAATTGGACTAAATTGAGATTTAATATCGACAATTATATTCTTTAAGTTTAAATAATAGTTAGTAAACACTTGTATCTATTAGAGATGGGTCTAACGTTGATTAGTCTAACGTTTGACATATATCTGATAAAGTGTTGTTCATAAAACTTAAGGTTATGAATATGATAGCAAAGTATAATGCTGTTATATTTCAAGTTGAAATTTAGAAAGTGTAAACTTTAGCAAACTTTCTGTTATTGTGTTTTATTAGGTTAATCTGCTTTTTACTCACCTTGTCTGTAACATAAATAACAACACAAAAATAACTGAACATTTGCAATCTTTGCAACCTGAGATGGAATTTAAAGAATTTGAGCCGCGGTTTAAATCCGCCAAAACCCGGTTTAAATTTAGCGCCGGCTTAAATCTTGAAACATTTGATACAATTTTAAGTGGAACCAACCATATTTAAGCCTCGGCTTAAATTTAAACCGCCGCTCAAATTCTTTAAATTCGGCCACTGATGTTATAGACGTTTATATTGCAAACCATGAATTCTGTTAGATGAGAAAGTCTTAATTTGAAATGTCACAAAGTTTACACCATCTGAGTCCAAAACTAAAGAATGCGTGAAATTTAAGTTTTAGCTGAAAAGTTCTGTATAATAATGTGTTGCTGCTTAAATATTAAACTTTCTCACAAAAAAAAATTTGAATTTTCCCGGGAAAATCTGAACCAATTTTATGTAACCATTGCAAATCACCTCTTTAAAAAAAAATTATTTACAAAATTCACGTAACTGAAAACAAAACATATTTCCAGTTACAACTGTATTTTGGGTTTACGTGCACACATTAATTAATCTAAAACGTGAAATTTAATAAAATCAAGGTTTTTACTTTTAAATATATCGTAAAGTTGAATGCCGCTTTCTCAGCTGAATGATGATTGATTGATTGATTGAGAAATTGGGAAAATTGCGGGATTTCAAGTTTTTAACCCTGTGTTTAAATTTTAACTTGTCGATTTCGGTTAAAGTTCAGGTTTAAATTAAGTCATGGAAGTGGCATTCAACCATGAACTTAAAATTTAAGTAAAAACTTTTCGTTCTTTAGTTTTAGACTCTGGTTGAAAAGATATAAGGATATTAAATTAAAGTTTGTGACGTGTAAACAGTTTCATTTTCGTCATGACTTTTTTTAAGTACTTTAGTCTTTGTATCATTTTCTATATAAAATAATAAAATCCTCCGGTTGAGTAGTTTGTATCAGAGAAAATAAAAAATGAAACCTCAGCTGAAAACATTTAAAACTATTGTTCCACATAATAATATTCAAAGCTCTAAGTTTTTTGTTTACAGTGGTAGGCGACAATATCAATACAATGAAGACGACTTTTAATTTTTTTTTGCTTATTTACAAGTTTTTTTTGAATTACAAGTTTACAGGTAATAAAAGAGAAGCTTTTTAAATTGACATCTTCTTATTGTTATCATAATTATGTGTATTAAAAGCTTTATATCAATTATAATCTAAAGTCGTCTTCATTGTATTGGTATAATTGTCTACCTGCACTGTATGATGATAAGATGTCAAGAATTCTATATATTTCAGCCTAAACATGATTTCCCGAAAAAAAATATTCAATGCAGGTATCTTTTTACTTTTGCTAAACAAATAATTAAAAAATCGAAACTAGAGAAAAGATCTAAAAATATTAAAAATCTATCAAAAAGATTACTGGTTGGTTTGAATTTTTTTTTAATTTTTGCCAAAAAAATAAAACGATTTTTTGCCCAAATAAATTTTTGTTTTGTCCTAAACCAACAATGAGTAAAAAAATAATGTTTCAAAAAAATTGGGTTGGCGAATTATTTAGGGTTTTTTATATTAATTTATGTAAAAATTGTATCCTAAGAGGAGGAAATAAAAAGAATAAAAAATGTTGAAATTTGACTTTTTGGATATTTGTTAACCTTTATACCAGTGCACCCAGTGCAATAAAAATATCTGCAAATTTTGGCTCATTGCATTTAATTTCACCAAATTTATTAAAACACAGCTTTATTTTAGCTCATATTTAAGCTATTTGTCATAAAATCTGATTTTCTATAAATCCCCTCATCTTTGCAATCCAATGTCGTGATTATTAAAGGAATTGAGTCTTCGGAACAAAATCAAATATTTAAACCTCAACATCTTAAGAACTCGATGTTGTAATCCTTTGATATTATAAAATCAAATTATTTGATCTAACAGAATTCATAGTTTGAAATATCTAAGGTCTGCAACATTTGGTTCCAAAGATATAATGATTAGAAAATCAGAGTTTGTGGCAAAGACTCAATTCATTTGTGGCAAAGACTTAATTTCTGTATGTATGTATATATAGACAATGTAAGTTTATTTTTTAGTTGTTTTGATGCTGGTTCTAGGCTCATCCATTGATTTATATCTTTCCAGTTATAGGTAGGGATTACATCATAGAACAAACTCCCCCAGAATATTTCATCAATAAGCAGTATCTTAGCAAAGACGACATTTAGTTTTAGCATTCTAAATTTTCTTATGGTCATGGAGGGGGACATGTTCAAAGTCTTTTTTAACGAGAAATTTGACCATTTTTACATAAAAAGTTTAATAATTTTATCTGGGTTTGAAACCTATGCGTGCCATACTCTTTAAACAACTAAATGCATTTCGAAATCACTAACATTTTATTCATGAGTTTGAATAAAAGTTTAGAGTTTTCTAAAACAAATTCATTATTATTTTTCTGTTAACTCTAATTATTCCAATCTTTTTATTCTTTTCTTTTTTACTTAGACCTATAAGCAAACCTTTAAATGAGATATTTCTGTCAGAGGGAAAAAATACCGAAGAAATTATGACGAAGCTAAGAGCAAAGGGTAAGAATAAATTTTTTATCTTAAGAAAAAGACGTTGTTAATTTTTACCTTTTCAGATTTAGTCCTTGTCGAGTTTTTGGAAAATCTTCCAATAGAGATTTATAATGGTAACATTTTTAAGTAAATAATTTTATTCAAGATGAGATTTCAGAGACGACTTTAGAAATTTTTCACTGTCTGTTTTCTATTATATTCCTTATATCTATGTAATTAGCGATGGGCATTAGCTAGATTCGTTTTACAGAAACTTGTAACATTTTTAGAATTTTAAAAGGTTTTACGACAATATGAGAAGGTTCCAACATCTTAAAACTTTATTCTGTAGGAGTTTGCTTATATCAAACATGCAAATTTGTTATCCTAGGTGAAAATATAAAGCAAAAACGATCCAAAAACTATCGTTTCAAAAACCCATAAACGACCGTTTTTGCTTTATTTTTTCTTCTAGGGTAACAAATTTGCATGTTTGATAAAAACAACTTCCACAGAATAAAGTTTTAAAATGTTGGAACCTTCTCATATTGTCGTTAAACCTTTTAAAAGTCTAAAAACATTAAAAGTTTCTGTAAAACAAATCTGGAATATTGCCCATCCCTACCTGTAACTATAAACTTGTTTATTTCTTTGCCCAAATCATTAAATAAGCTATTAATAAACTGTATTCAAGGCAGAAGACTTAATTTAACCTTGGAGTCGTCATAAAGTCGTCTTTACAGTTTCATCCTTTGGGAGCCCATAAAACTGATGCTAATTAGAGTCAAGTTATGATTAAAATAAAATTAATGATATAATAAAATTTTGATATATATCATGCTTTTAAACAACATAAATACATAAAAACTGGAAACAAAGAAAAGCTGTCAATTACAAAAGCTTCTCTTTAGTTAAGTGTAAACTTGTAAGTCAAAAAAAGCTTGTTAACAATAAAAACCTAAATTTAAAAGTCGTCTTCATTATATTGCTATTACAACCTACCACCACGGAAAATGACAGTGGCAAGAAGACTTAAAGGTTGTCTTGGATTTCAGAAAAAAAATTACGCCATTTATTCGTAAACCAAACTTTAGAAGTAAAATTCTAGTGTTAATAGTCACAAAATAGTCTTAGCATTTCCAAAATACGGTCTGCCTTTTTTGTACTCTCAATATTTCCGGAGATATGATTAATTTTGTTCAGATTTCGACAATTTTTGTTTTATTTAATCAAATTTGGAATATCTCCGGTAATATTGAACACAAAACAGCCAGCTCGCATCCCAGGGCTATGAGAATTTTGTGGTTATTGTTTCAAGAGTCTTACATGTGAAAGAATGTTGACAACTGAATGGTCCAAAAAATGTCAAGGATTGAAAACGACTTTCAAATCGTCTTGCTACCGTCATGTATTGTGGGACACCCTGTAGTTATTTTAAAATTTTAGAAATAAATCTTTTCAAAACTTATTTTTCCATCAGAGTCTTCTAGTCTACCTTTATTCTATGAAATAGTGGCTGAACCTCTTCAAGGAGTTTGCAGGTACCTTAATTAAAGAGACTGTAGACTATATTTTAAGTGAACCTCCATTTATAGAATGCCATGTCCGATTCACAACGGCAAACTGAAATACTTTGTCTAATCAAGAATGAATAAGATATCTATGATATTTCTCTAAAACAATAAGTATTTTTAATTGTGGTTTCTCTATAAAATTGTGTTTTTCTTAACAGAATGAACGGTGGAAATTGTAAAAATCACTTTTATCGCTTATAGAAAGGCGAGAACATTTTTAATCTTACAAAATAATTCATTAATCAGCTGATCATGGAATTTTATATAAGGGTGTTTTTTGTAAATCAATGCTTATATGCCATATTGTAATTCTGATTCTTTTAAACTTTGACATTTTATCTAACAGAAGACATAGTTTACAACATTATCAAAGGTTTATAACATCTATCTATGGGACCAAACTTATCAAATTTGAGAATGAGAGATCACTGAACTACACCTTCTGCCGTTTTAAATACGAATCATCGATTTAAAAGTTAAAGAGTCATGATGATTTAGGCAATTAATTGTAGAGTGAATCGGTGATTCGGGATTTGAACTAGTGGTGTGTAGTTCAGTGACCTAGCTCAAACTCAAGTCGGGTCTATGTTGCATTGATTAAAGAAGTTTTCAGTTCCCATTTTTTTAGATCTTTGAAGAGAATTGGTGGTGTCTGGATGGACAGGAAACTTGGTTTTTAATCTTTAAAAATATTCATTGTTTTGTTTTTTTGAGTCTTTGATTCTTGGGAACCCTATAATACACTGTTTAAAGGGACCGTTCACGTTTTTGGATAATTTTGGAATTCTGAAAATTTGGCTTTTTCTCCGGCCACAGTATCTTTGAAAAGTAGGCTTATACCGATGAAAAGCTAATAAACTGTTTATTTTACTCTGAAATTACTGAAATAAGTGAATTGTCCCTTTAATTAAAAGATTTTGTTTTTGTCGTATCCAACTTAGCAAAAACTTTTCGAAGATACAAAAATTATGAGAGAAATTTTGTGAGAAATACTAAACATTCTGCTAATAATTTTGAACCAAATGTTAGTGATCCTTAATCTCGAATTACAATTGTTTTTTTGGGATTAAAAGCAAAATGTTCTGGTTCATAGGAGAAAATTAAGGGGTCTCCAATCAACGTGAAGGGGGTCTCCAATAAAACTGAAGGGGGTCTCCGAGGAAAAAAGGTCATCAACAAAACAATTGTAATAATAATTTCTACAAAAAAAAGTTTAAAAATTTGAAAAAAACCTTCTAAATTGACAGCTGGCAAGCTTTTGATGGAGATAAGTTCGTTTGCATGGATAAAATCAGGGAAATTTTTCAATTAAATTCTGAAATTTCAACAAATATGATTTATGTAATCTGAAAAAAGAACTTAAGTTTACATGAGCATTTAGTATTACATTAATTTAATATTACATTAATTTTATATTCTTTCAAATCAGGAAAAATCATTTTCAATTCTTGAAAATCAATTAATACAAATACCTTTTTTAAAATTCTTTTACTCAAAGATGAAACAAACAATTATATTTGATTATTTACAGTATTTTCAATCCTTTAATAAAATCAATGAATATTTGATCAATTCATTTAAATCCTTCAAAATCAAGTAATCAAATAATCAATTAATCGATTTGATTTCTTAAAATAGAACATCAAAGAATTGCGTTATCTATTCTTTTGGAATCAATAACGAGTGGAGTTTTGAGGTAGATATATAAATTCTTTAATGAAAATTATTTTTTCTTTGTTCACTCATTCATATGTTCATGCTATAGCTGACCAAACCAAACTGAATAACAATTGTTGATGGAACCCATGTGTACCTCCTCGGGGATGACATAGGCTTTACAAATTTTTTTAAATTTTAAAATTATTTTTATTAAATTTGAAAAATTAAATCTTCCAACAAAGAAAACTGGATTGAGACATTTGTTTAAGATTTAAACTATAGGATTAACCACAAAGGACTCAAACTCAAAACTCTTTAAATACAACGATCTAAAGGGTCGATTTCATCTAAATAATTTCGTATGTAATATTGTAAAATATATCAAATTATTTTAAATATAGAGAAAAAAATAGGAGACCATCATCTACATATTTTCAGTAAAGTCGTCTTTAAAGTTTCATCTTTGTGGGTAACCCTTTAGATTAGAATCAGGGAGTAAGGAATAGAAGGGAGATACAACTGACACGGTTCGCCCTACCATATGATACATGCTTTGCTGACGGTACTCCATTTGTATATGAAATATTCAGAAAAGGTCATTCATTGTATACGCGGTAATTGTACATCAGACAAATATTTCTTATTCAAATGAAATACCGTCTGGAAAGGACTCAAAGAAGTTCGTAGTAAGATTTTGATTCTACTGGAGATCACCGGAGGGATTTTAGTTTCACTGGAGGGGTTTGAAAAAATGCTTTTTACAATTTAAAACTTTACGCTGGGTGATTTACATTCCACTGGAGGGATTCAGATATCTTTCCAGGGGGGTTATAATTCCACTGGAGGGATTCAGTTATCCTTCTTAGTGGTTAATAATTCCACTGGAGGATTCAAATATCCTTCCTGGGGGGTTATAATTCCACTGGAGGGATTCAGATATCCTTCCTGGGGGGTTATAATTCCACTGGAGGGATTCAGATACCCTTCCTAGGGGGTTGTAATTCAAATGGAGGGATTCAGATATCTTTCCAGGGGGTTATAATTCCACAGGAGGGATTCAGTTATCCTCCCTGGGGGATTAAAATTCCACTGTAGGGATTCAGATAGCTTTCCAGGGGGTTATAAGTCCACTGGAGGGATTCAGATATCCTTCCTGGGGGTTTAAAATATTCCTCCAGTGGAATTATAAACCCCTTTAAAGGGATATCTGAATCCCTCTAATGGAATTATAAACCCCTAGGAAGGATATCTGAATCCCTCCAGTGGAATTATAAACCCCCTGGAAAGATATCTGATTCCCTCAAGTGGAATTATAAACCCCTGGGCAGAATAACTGAATCCCTCCATTGGAATTATAACCCCCAGGAAGGATATTTGAATCCTTCCAGTGGAATTATAAACCCCTAAGAAGGATAACTGAATCCCTCCAGTGGAATTATAACCCCCCTGGAAAGATATCTGAATCCCTCCAGTGGAATGTAAATCACCCAGCGCAAAGTATTAAATTGTAAAAAGCATTTTTTCAAACTTCTCCAGTGAAATTGAATTCCCTCCGGTGGTCTCCAGTGGAGTCAAAATCTTACTACGAACTTCCGTGACTCTCTGGAAAGCATGTATAATCATATGATAGGGCGAACCGCGTCAGTTATATCTCCCTTCTATTCCTTACTATTCCTGGCTGAAATAATACTCCTATTTGTTATCCAAGTTGTTTTCAAGTAAGCATAAAGGACTTGCATAATGCAGTTGTTTAATTCTCGAGTTTTCACATTACATTTATACATTTATAGGGACGGGCATACATTTATAGGGACGGGCATAAATTTATAGAGACGGGCATACATTTAAAGGGACGGGCATACGTTTATAGGGACGGGCATACATTTATAGGTACGGGCATACATTTAAAGGGACGGGCATACATTTATAGGGACGGGCATACATTTATAGAGACGGGCATACATTTATATGAACGGGAATACATTTATAGGGACAGGCATACATTTATAGGGACAGGCATACATTTAAAGGGATGGGCATACATTTATAGGGACGGGCATACATTTATAGGGACGGGTATACATTTATAGGGACGGGCATACATTTATAGGGACGGGATTACATTTATAGGGACGGGTATACATTTATAGGGACGGGATTACATTTAAAGGGATGGGCATACATTTATAGGGACGGGCATACGTTTATAGGGACGGGCATACATTTATAGGTACGGGCATACATTTATAGGGACGGGCATACATTTATAGGGACGGGCATACATTTATAGGGACGGGCATACATTTAAAGGGACGGGCATAAATTTATAGAGACGGGCATAGATTTATAGGTACGGGCATACATTTATAGGGACGGGCATACATTTATAGGGACGGGCATACATTTATAGGGACGGGCATACATTTATAGGGACGGGCATACATTTATAGGGACGGGCATACGTTTATAGGGACAGGCATACATTTATAGGGACGGGCATACATTTATGGGGACGGGCATACATTTATAGGGACGGGCATACATTTATAGGGACGGGCATACATTTATAGAGACGGGCATACATTTATAGGAACGGGAATACATTTATAGGGACAGGCATACATTTATAGGGACAGGCATACATTTAAAGGGATGGGCATACATTTATAGGGACGGGATTACATTTATAGGGACGGGTATACATTTATAGGGACGGGATTACATTTAAAGGGATGGGCATACATTTATAGGGACGGGCATACATTTATAGGGATGGGAATACATTTATAGGGACGGGCATACATTTATAGGGACGGGAATACATTTATAGGGACGGGCATACATTTATAGGGAAGGGCATACATTTATGGGGACGGGCATACATTTATAGGGACGGGCATACATTTATAGGGAATGGCATAAATTTATAGAGACGGGCATACATTTATAGAGACGGACATACATTAATAGAGAAAGGGCATACATTTATAGGGACGGGCATAAATTTATAGGAACAGGCATACATTTATAGAGACGAGTATACATTTATAGGGACAGGCATACATTTATTGGGACGGGCATACATTTATAGGAACGGGTATACATTTATAGGGATGGGCATAAATTTATAGGGACGGGCATACATTTATAGGGACGGGCATACATTTATAGGGACGGGCATAAATTTATAGGGACGGGCATACATTCATTTAGACGGGCATACATTCATTTAGATGGGCATACATTTATAGGGAAGGGCATACATTTATAGGGACGGGCATACATTTATAGGGACAGGCATACATTTATAGGGACGGGCATACAAAGGGACGGGCATACATTTATAGGGACGGCCATACAAAGAGACGGGCATACATTTATAGGGACGGGCATACATTCATTGGGACGGCATACATTTAAAGGGACGGGCATACATTCATTGGGACGGCAAACATTTAAAGGGACGGGCATACATTTATAGGGACAGGCATATGTTTAAAGGGACTCGCATACATTTATAGGGATGGGCATACATTTATAGGGACGGGCATACATTTATAGGGACGGGCATACATTTATAGGGACGGGCATACATTTATAGGGACAGGCATACGTTTAAAGGGACGTGATTACATTTATAGGGACGGGCATACATTCATTTAGATGGCATACATTTAAAGGGACGGGCATACATTTATAGGGACGACCATACAAAGAGACGGGCATACATTTAAAGGGACAGGCATACATTCATTGGGACGGCAAACATTTAAAGGGACGGGCATACATTTATAGGGACGGGCATACATTTATAGGGACGGCCATACAAAGAGACGGGCATACATTTAAAGGGACGGGCATACATTTATAGGGACGGGCATACATTTATAGGGACGGCCATACAAAGAGACGGGCATACATTTAAAGGGACGGGCATACATTCATTGGGACGGCAAACATTTAAAGGGACGGGCATACATTTATAGGGACGGGCATACATTTATAGGGACGGGCATACATTTAAAGGGACGGGCATACATTCATTGGGACGGCATACATTTAAAGGGATAAGCATACATTCATTGGGACGGCAAACATTTAAAGGGACAGGCATACAAAGGGACGGGCATACATTTATAGGGATAGGCATACATTTATTGGGATGGGCATCCATGTGTATAATATTCATTTTATATTAAGTGCAAATGTAAATGTAAATGTAAATGGTAAATCCTCTGTGTAAAGGTTATATCCATTTATATTATATTTATTTTACATAAAGTGTAAATGTAAATGTAAATTGTAAATCCTATGTGTAAAGGTTATATCCATGTGTATTATATTTATTTTATATTAAAGGGACCGTTCACTTATTTGGGTAATTTGAGGCAGTAAACTAAACAGCCTATTCGCAGTTGATTGGTATTTGTCTTACTTTTCAAAAACAACTGTGGCCGAAGAAAAAGCCGATTTTTCGTTCAGAATTCGAGCGGAAAGGTATGGTAGAATGTATATTAGAGCAGAATGTATATTGTGTACTGCAAGGGAGTGTTTATTTACTGCATATCATAATTTATCTATTATATTAATTAGTGATATTTACATCTTTTAACACCCCAAATGCAGTAAAAGTGATAAAGTTTTTCTTCTTTTGAATACTTTGATTTTTTAAAGTTATGATACCTAAATGTTTTTTAAATTAAATAGCTGTTTTTTATTTTAATTGTGAACATGTTCTCTATATTTATACATTGTATTTATTTGTAAAACAAAAATTTTGCGGATTTTATTGAAATAATTCGTGGATTTTCAAAACTTTCAAAATCGAATTTTGTTAGAAGCAAATTTTTGAAAATTTGATCATCCATAAACCTTCCCAGGGGTCACGCGAGGACCAACAAAAAAATTGGCCCGATCAGTTTAGCCGCTTTAACGTTTATTGGATACAAACAAACAGACAAGCAAAGTATATATAGATAGATGACCATATATTTAGGATATTATGGATACTGTCAATTGTTGTATATATACTTATGACCATGTGTTTAGGATATTATGGATACTATGAATTGTTGTATATATACTTATGACCATGTGTTTAGGGTATTATGGATACTATGAATTGTAGAATATATACTTATGACCATATATTTAGGATATTATGGATACTATGAATTGTTGTATAAATACTTATGACCATGTGTTTAGGATATTATGGATACTATGAATTGTTGTATATATATATACTTATGACCATGTCTTTAGGATATTATGGATACTATGAATTGTTGTATATATACTTATGACCATGTGTTTAGGGTATTATGGATACTATGAATTGTAGAATATATGCTCATGACAATATATTTAGGATATTATGGATTCTATGAATTGTTGTATATATACTTATGACCATGTGTTTAGGATATTATGGATTCTATGAATAGTAGAATATATGCTTATGAAAATATATTTAGGATATTATGGATTCTATGCATTTTAGAATATATACTTATGACCATGTGTTTAGGATATTATGGATTCTATGAATTGTTGTATATATACTTATGACCATATATTTGGGGTATTATGGATACTATGAATTGTTGTATATATACTTATGACCATGTGTTTAGAATATTATGGATTCTATGAATTGTAGAATATATGCTCATGACAATATATTTAGGATATTATGGATTCTATGAATTGTAGAATATATGCTTAT